>NC_091130.1:153820451-154130451 GCF_040183065.1 Periplaneta americana
TATATTCATTTCTGGATTCGCCCATACGTGCTACATGCCCTGCCCATCTCAAACGTCTGGATATAATGTTCCTAATTATGTCAGGTGAAGAATACAATGCGTGCAGTTCTGCGTTGTGTAACTTTCTCCATTCTCCTATAACTTCATCCCTCTTAGCCACAAATATTTTCCTAAGCACCTTATTCTCAAACACCCTTAACCTATGTTCCTCTCTCAAAGTGAGAGACCAAGTTTCACAACCATAAAGAACAACCGGTAATATAACTGTTTTATAAATTCTAACTTTCAGATTTTTTGACAGCAGACTGGATGATAAAAGCTTCTCAACCGAATAATAACACGCATTTCCCATATTTATTCTGCGTATAATTTCCTCCCGAGTATCATTTATATTTGTTACTGTTGCTCCAAGATATTTGAACTTCTCCACCTCTTCAAAAGATAAATTTACAAATTTTATATTTCCATTTCGTACAATATTCTGGTCACGAGACATAATCATATACTTTGTCTTTTCGGGATTTACTTCCAAACCCATCTCTTTACTTGCTTCCAGTAAAATTCCCGTGTTTTCCCTAATCGTTGTGGATTTTCTCCTAACATATTCACGTCATCCGCATAGACAAGCAGCTGATGTAACCCGTTCAATTCCAAACCCTCTCTGTTATCCTGGACTTTCCTAATGGCTTACTCTAGAGCAAAGTTAAAAAGTAAGGGTGATAGTGCATCACTATCATTATTACAGTCTATTATAATTATTATCGCTGTGTGTTATATTGGATAAGGTTATATAATAAATAAATTTCTAAATTATAGACATCAGCTCAAAGAATTTTGAGTGACCACAAGGGTCCTGAATACAATAAACATGTATAATAATGTGATGTGATACATTAAAGAAAAAAGGAAGTTAATTGTTGAAGGCAAATATAAGTTGATTAATTGAAATAGAGATGATGATGTAATATTTGAAGAGAATCCTTGATAATATTTATAAGAATAGACATTACATAATCAAAAGGAATCTGAAGTTTCTTAAGATAATTCCATGTGAATTTTGTGATTGAACCTCTACTGCCAAACAGCAAACCAATGACGGACCATTGTTTAAGAGCGACGTTGTACTTTTGAGAAAGATAAGGCAGACAAGGTTCATATATGGACTTCTTCTCAATATCAACTTCGGTGGCCTGATTTAGGTTTCTTTCGAAACGGATAGTAGGGTCAAGAACAAGAGCCCGTTTTAAGCGTCCGTTGATAGCAATAATGTCTGCCCGTCTAAAAGAACCATCTGATGATACACAATGTACTTCCTCATGAATCTCCCAATTTAAAGTTTTTAACGATATCGCCAAAGCATGTCGTACACGATGATGTCTAGCATTGATCAGCAGCTCGCCTTTAGGGCATTGTCCAAGCACGTGTCCAAGTGTTTCAAGCTCGCTACAGTCTGGATGACGGCAGCGGGTTGTGCTTAGAGTTCTGCCCGGTATTGCGCGAACCGCCGAAATATTGCTTGACATTTTTAAAGCATTGGTCCATTCTGAGGAAGATAGGCCCTTTCGATTGCTTACCCATGAGTTAGCCTTGGGGAGATCACTATAAACAATAACCCCTTTACCACGCAAGGTATGGTTTGTCCAAGTTTGGAATGCGTCATTTCTTAATTGTTTACGAATTTTACGACCTGACCAGTTGATAGCATCAATAGCTGTGATATTCAATTTTGACAGAGCAGAAGCTTTTTCACTTACAAGGTCCCTAACATTGTGGAGATGGGAGTGATCAACACGAAGAAGAGTATTACAGATATTTATGTGTTGCACATGAGCTTCCCAAGATGCTTTCATTAACGAAAGACCACGATATTTTTTAGGGGAGTAAAGCATTCCGTCTGGGCAGTCATGAGGAAGACCAATAAGCTCTTTGCATGCTCCTCTGGTAACTTTATCTAAATCATTAAGAAATTTGGTTTTGATTTGGTAGAGTGGAGCAACTGTAAGGGATAAGTAAGAGTGGGCCATTAAATTATGGACTGTAATTTATTATTTATGATTACATAATATTAATTGAATACATTAGTGTAAATAAAATTGTAATACATTATATTATTTCGGATAGGATAGATTGGATTGCCTTACATACATTAATTTTAATTAGAGTACATTAGATTTTATTAAACTCTATTATTATAAAATACAATGGATTAGATGTAATTGGAAAGGATGTGTCTGGACTAAATATGATTACAGTTTATTATAGTACATTGGATTGTATTACATCAAATAAAATCATGGTGAAATTTCGGTTTCTCCGCACACCACAAACGGGAGAAAGAAACGTACTTCAATATTTGAAAATTGCCTAAAAATTGTAACACAACTCTAAAGGCAAGATGTGATCACTGAGAAAGCTCGTCCAACCCGCGCCAAATACCTTCCTTGGTAAAAACTGAGCATAGTACACAACACTCCATACTGGAAAAGAAAGCAATAATATCATTGCAAGACTTGTGGCTAGTGGGCCATCCCAAACCACGACCTCAAGCCCTCAGACCGCAAGTCATTATAAACTCGCTTAGTCAAGACCTACTATTATAATTATATGAAAACAATAATATCTTAGTCGTAACCAAAGACGTTATATGGTCGTAACAACCTTACAAAATATATCAGATGAAACTATGAAGTACCGGTAATTAAATAATTTAAACACCATCATTTGGTCCAGGGAACATTCGTTTTTGGTGCAAGGATAATTCGTTAAACATGTTTCTTAATTGCAATTGTGCTTAAGTAATTAAAATATGGTCATTTTGGTCCAGGGAGCACACATTTTGATTCAAACATAATTCCTTTAACATGTTTTTTAACTTATTGTATCCAAGTAATTAAAATAGGATCATTTGGCCTAGACAGCACCCGTTTTTATGCAAGGATAATTGGTTTAACATAATTATAAATTAGTCTTGAATACGTTCTTTAATAAATCACTGCAAATCAATATGAATATAGCGTTGGTTGTGTAGGAAGATATATTTTTTGTGTTGGCTCCGTTGTGTATCATTACTTAAGTAAATAAAAATACATTGAATTTTCAATATACTTCAGTGCAAGGAGCACTTCCATGTATTCATTTCAGTATTCTGAGGTTAGCCTATCGAATTAATTTAGTTTCTCCTTTGTTGCTTGCTCAAAACTTTCAGGTGCCATATTGTTGTTAGAATTTGTCTTTTGTTTTCACTGCACACGTGTTTGTTAAATCTGATCGAAAGGGAACAAGAAATAATTGCTGAGCGATAATGTAGTATGATCCAATTGTCGATGTAGAGGGCCATGACTGGTTGATATTATAACATTCTGTTGCATATGATTGGTCTGTATCAAATGATTAATGCATAAATGGAATATTCACGATAACAAGCTTTGATTTAATTGGTACATTTACGAGCAACATTATTTGTGAGCAGTGTTGCCAAGTCAGAGGTTTTGTAGCTAAATCTGGTGTTTTCAGGACTATGGTCAGCTACGGAATTTTACCTTCAGCGGCTAGCTATTTATTTAGCGTTTTTTTATAATTCCGGCAGTGGGAAATGATATTTTTAAGTTTTTTTCTGTAAAGATGTTATAATTGTTTTATATGTACTTGCGAACAACAATGTTAGTTATCATAAAGCAGGATTTAGTATGGTATTATCACAATTTTTCATTGTGCGAGTATAAAATGTCAACGTTTTATGTTAGCTCGGTTTGGTGCAACCACGTCCATTTCCTGCCTCATCCATTGTTGTTGTATACAAATAAGGTATGTCGCATTCGTTAAACTCTTATCTAATGTATGGATTGTTTCTGTAAATGAATTGATGTATTTAATTATAAAGAATAGTTAATGACCAAATTATTATTTTTATTTATGATATATGATATATTAATTAATGTATCATTCCCCATTAGAGTTCACGTAACATAATACTTAAAACATAAAACCAGACTCATTGTTGACAGGACGTCTCTTGCTCAGTGTGAAATCAGATTTCGAACCGACTGGTGTGAGTGTGAATGTGATTGTTTCCAATGTTCCAATAAGCTATAATAAAATTCTTGTTCTACTTCATTCAATTTTGAAGAAATATGCCGCTTAAAACTCTGTACGAATATGAAGACGATTTTGCATAGAACATAGAGCCTACAAAGTGACGCACACTTTCCATAATTGAATCTATATTTATATAAAATTTTTCATTTCCTAAAACTTCATAGTTTGTATTTCAAATTTGGAAGTGATGTGTTAAAAAAAATCTAGAGTTTTTTAACTACAGTTTAGCAGGTTTTTAAGCTTGTGCAGCGGTAAATGGAATTCTGAGTTGGCAACACTGTTTGTGAGTAAATTTATTTAGGGAAAATTAAAACTTTCAGTCGTAATTGTTACGACTATTTCGTGAATTAATAATAAATGAAAGAAGATAATAATGCACGATGTTATTAAATGAGTATTATATTTCATTGGCTAGCATGGTCTACTATTATTGTTGAAGAAAGAGTGAAACTTATGTTCTCGTTCTTTACACAATTGTACAAATTAGTTCGTTTTGTCAGCTTTTAGAGCATAAAATGAAAAATAAATATGCTTTAAAGAAATTCAATATTAATATTAGAGCACGGTGGTGTAGTGATCATTACTTCCAACTAGTATTCTGAAGGGTCGGGATTCGATTCAATAGACAGGCTATCTCGACTTAGGTTTTTGTTATTTTCCAAGTCCCTTCAGGCGAATGCTGGGGTAATACCCATTACAAAGAGCCGTGATCACCCCGTTCCCAATCCTATATAACCCTTCACCATAAATTTCTCTTATATCATCCGACTATCTTCCGCGATAGGGGCATCTTTTCTTGAAGTTACGCTCCCTGCAAACGTGTGGTCTGTTGGATGACAGAGAACCACGTATTGTCGAGAAATCCGGAAATCATCATCATCATCATCATCATCATTATATTTTTGACAGTATATATCCAGACGACATTGAAAGTGTATGGATACAGACAACAGACAAGAATTGTGTCTTTCGCAATTTAATGACGTGTGACATAGTCCTAAATATAAAAGTGAAGGGAAAATGTAAATGTATGAAATTACAGTTTCTTTGTGAGTATTTTATAGAAAAAATATATCTCCGGAAACTGTGATTAAAATATTTCTTAGAAACGGATATAGTTTGTGTTGTTATTTGGCACAAAGTGTGAGCGCTTCATACGTCAACCCGCAGAGGTTTGCTTTTCTAACATCTAATGCTTGTTTAGCTCTTTAATTTACTATTTTGAATATTATTTTGTATTTTGTTCCTATTTTTGCTAATACTCTTCTCTTAAAATGGTACTAAAAGAAGACATAACAGGGCCGAATTCTAGAAGAAGGCACCACCGATTCGAATGGCCGCCAAAGGATCTTGGCTACCGAATCCATGGCATTGGCGACGACGTCAAATACCGCCATTGTTTCTTCTCAACTTTTTATTTGAACGCTGTGCCAGGTAACGAGAAATCAACCCCCACTTTTCACTCCCTCCACAAACATGGAGCGACAGACAACACACAAACACTTGTGCGCATGTCAACAAGGTCCCCTCCACCTAGCCTAAAACCCTGATCTGCAAGAAATGTGCGCGTTATATGCAATCCTTGCCACCCCGCCGCTATGCAGGCTGGCGGAATTTGGATTAGTTCCCATTATTATATCTGTCTGGTTTAGCATTTTAGTTCCTGGCCGTGCAGGAGATCATAGAGGACGGTGTGAGGTCCCGATCCCAGGGTAAGATCCAAGATGTCTGTCTGGCTTCTTCTGTGTTCGCTATCAGCTTTCATCCTCAGCAATCTGCGAAAATGTGGCCTCTAACTCTTAACACACAAGCTTCACTAACAGATACGAAATTAATCAAAGCAGCCCTCAATTCTGCATCC
This sequence comes from Periplaneta americana, assembly GCF_040183065.1. Lineage (NCBI taxonomy): Eukaryota > Metazoa > Arthropoda > Insecta > Blattodea > Blattidae > Periplaneta > Periplaneta americana. The sequence continues at coordinate 153,826,408 of NC_091130.1, forward strand.
CAGCATTAGTTCAATTGAGCCACGTTGTGTCAAGATTCGATTTTGGCGCTTTTAACTTCAGATCGATAATACAGTCGCCTGCAAAATCGAAATATATCTTCTTATTTTTTCTACGTCCCTTTATACATTTTACACTCCAAGTATATCGAATTTAATTTTATTTTATATGAACTTAAAATCACAGTTAAGTAACTTTAAAGGCTGTAAATAAGTATTAATAAATTATTTTACAATGTTTTGAAAACATATTCTAAAACTATTGAGAATTATAAAGTCAATTTGCTATTAGTCGCGAAATACTAAAAAATATATTCCGTATCATCAAAGATTCTCTAAGCATTTTGAATAATCACTTTTATTTACATTCTTAAGTTATTACTTAGTCCTTAAACAGACTACTTTATTTTATTGTACGTATGAAATTCAGTTTTGATATGTTTTCAAAATGCTTTCATGAAAATTAATATTGTAGGCCTACTATTCTTTTCATTATTGACATTTTCAGACTACATCTTTTTCTGGAAATCAGGGTCTATACGTTCACTTGAAGTTTCCGGGCTGATATACCTACTTCATAATTTTGAAATAAAATATATATTTTAACGTTATTCAAAAGAAAGATGAGTTTTTAAATTGTTTAATTAAAAAATTAACCACTCAAAATAAAGACTCAGTTGTGTTAATTATGCAGTAGAGTTTACCCGCCTTTCATTTTTTTTTTCGTCACATAGCAACAAAATTGCTGATAAACATTTACTTATATATTACTTCAAGTTAGTTTCTTGATTATTGAACTTATAGCAAACAAATAGATTTTCGGCTCGAGGCTCAAAAATAAAAAGTGAAAATCATTGTATGGCTATCAAGGACCTTAAGGTTCGCAATTTCACAATAAATTCTCCTAGATATTAAACGAGATTTAATGGAAAATTCTGTACACGGCATAAAGAAACGGTATCACTTCCGTAACAACAAAATGGCGAACATATTCGACATTTGCGCCTAATTAAAAAAAAACATTCTTTCATGAATACAAATGTGTTGTCGTTTTTAAAAAAGTCAGGACGATTCCAAAATTGAGATTTCTTTTCAATAACTATGTATTTAAATTAAAGACTATAATCTTAAAAAATAAGCATCATATAGCATATTGCGTTGCGCAACAATTCAGTTTCTTTATCGTTTTGCGAATAATGTGGCTCTTTATAATGTACATTTTTCAACTGCTGTTTAAAAGAGATACCACCACCTGAAAATGTATTATGGAGTCAAATTATAAGTTGAACTCTCGTCTTCTGGGTTGTATAATCCCAGAGACATTATAGGCCTACTTCGTTTATAAGCTACACGGTTTAAGTAGGTAAAGGTAATTAATTTTTCGCGAATTTACATCAAATAGCAGGATTTTTCAAAGGTAAGAAGTAACTTCGATTGTTCATATTTTCTACACAATCTTAAAAATTCTCGCACTGGCACATTACACAAGAAATAGGATTTTTTGCATCACCATGACAACGAGTTTGTGTGTTTCTAATTGTTCTGGAGATCGTTTTATCAGCAGGCACTTTCCTGTAACTTGGCCTGCAAGAGATTATTGGTTGTGGAGTTAACTGAAGGACAGACTGTTTTTGAGCAAACCTATGAAACTGATGAGTTGAAGGACTCCATCGCACACACTGTGGCAGATATTCCAGAACACGAACTGAGAGCTGCTGTCTTATAAAGCATTGAAGACAGGCATAAAATGGTGGACACATACAACATCTACGATGAAGTTATGCAATGGGTGGTGATGCAAAACAAATCAAATTTTGTGTGTAATATGCCAGTGCCAAAATTTTTAAGATTGTGTAAAAAATATGAGAGTAAAATTTATCTCTTGATTTTGAAACACCATATATATTGTCAATTAATCTTTGAGGAGAAAAATTCGTTCCGGGGCCGAGGATCGAACCCGGGTCCTTGGTTCTACGTACCAAACGCTCTGACCACTGAGCTACGCCGAATTCAATCCACAGCACCGGATCGAATTCTCCTCCTTCAATGTTTCCCTTTGTGGCATGACTCCATGTTAGGCATATTATGTTGACGTATATGTCCAATGTCAACTGCCATTATACTAGGAGCGCACTCAGCTGAGTGACTGTTTGGCCGGGATTCCGCAGTTACGTGCACAGTAATCTGTACAGACATATGCACTGCAGCTATGAGAATATTATAGATTTATTAATTTGTCCTACAGAATAGGGGAAAGTAGCCTAAATCGTACCGGAGCCGAAATCGTACCACTATTAATATTGAGGAAAGTATTGCATGCAGGGACCATCTGGGGGATTTTTCATGAAATACAAATAGAAACTGACACTAGTTCAGTTTCCCGCCTTACACCCAAGACGACAGCTGTAATAAATTGTAATTAATAGTAAGTTCTGATTCCTCATATAAGATTTTGTTACTCTTTCGTAAGCTTTTATTGAAACATAGAGTTAATTTAATGCATGTCTTTAATACCTAATATATAAGATTGTTTGCATTATTTAAACTTTAAAAATAGTCACTGTAACAGTTTTGTTTAGGATAATAATCTGAATAGTTTACTAGGAGTGCTAGTTTCCTAAACCGTACCTTTAAAAGGTTGCTCATATCGTACCAGTACGATTTTGGCTACACCTGCCAAGTCTCAAGCATTGTGCGTGAAACAAGGATTTGAGACTGATCTCACGCTCACACGTACGCGGGCTAAAATCTCACGCATTTGTGGATTAAAAAATGTTAAAACAAGACACTATCCCTGAAGATGTATGGGAAAGTGCTGAAGTCCAAGATGAGGTGCAAATAAGTCGGTATATTTACCGAATGGATATAATTTGAGCATATTTATCTCAGATGAAACTACCAAATGGAGAAGTAAGGTACAAGAAACTATCTAAGTTTTCAAAATTAGTTTTGATAATTCCATATTCTAATGATGACGAAGAACGTGTTTTTTCTATGTTAAGGAAAAATAAAACAGCTTTTAAACCTTTATTGAACGTGGATTGCACGTTATCATCTCTCTTAACCATGAAAATGGCCACCCCTGAGTTATGCCACACATTCGAACCACCAAAAGAAGTGGTGGCTAATGCTAAGAAAGTAATGCATCAGTGTAATAAAACACACAATAAAGAGTGACATTTGTATCGTTTAAAATTAAGTGCAACATTTGGAATAGGTCTATATTAACTTATTTTGTGCTGTGTTTTCCACAAATATGATGAATATTACATAAAAATAATTTACATTATAAAAAAATTGTGGTTTACTATTAATTAATTATGACATAAATGGATATAGGCCTACGTATAAAAGAAATTTGTTGTCTTTCTCATTTTCCTTGAATTTCACTCTTCCTGACCAGTGATCTCACTCAGTTACCATGGGGACCCAAGGCAGTTCTGAATAATGGGCAAATGAGAATACGGAAATGGGAACCAAGTGATTTACTTAAGACACTGGATGAATTTCGATTCGGAGCAGTGGGATTGAATGAATTTTGCCTTAAGTACGAAATTACAAAACAGACTTTCAACCGACATTTGATGGGCAATGTGAAGAGAGGTCTGGAACGTCCTGAAAATGGATTCGTCAACGAGAGGAATACAGCTTTTCCAGTGGAAATAGAAGAGGAATTGGTTCAACATATTCTTTCTGAACTTACAACAGACGTAAGGAAGCTTGCCTCTGTTGTAGTTCTTATTTTGAAAATTGTATATATATTATACAAATGGGTACGATTTAAGCAACCTCTAGGTACGATTTAGGAAACTGGGCGCATAAATCTTACCGCTCGCAGAGTTTTAAATAATGCCTTCTAAAAATATATGATAATTATTAAAACTTTCTGAAAAAAAAAATATATATTTTGTGTCCCATGGTACTGTCCGAATATCTAACAATATATGCAATTAAAATTCCTTCCCATTTCAAAGTAAATAAAGAAAGATTCAAACGTGGTACTATATAGGCAACCTTCCCCTAATATCTGTAATATTGGCAATATTTGAGGAGAAAGATTACTGAGATATATGGATATATGGATCATATGAGGAGACTAAGAGGAAGGCAGAAAAGAGGGAATATTGGAGAATGCAGTGAAAGACCTGCCGTTGGGCATAAACCATGAATGAATGAAAATGATACAGAACATGACATAAGTAACAAGCTGTCAAATTCCAGATGACGTCTGGTGGTATCCATCGAACTTAACAAAATACAAGTCTTTTAAAAAAACAGTTACTGTACTCGATCTGATCTATGGTTCCGTTTCTGTAGTAACACAAAAAAGCTCAAAATAAAATACTGTGTATTGATATTAAATTTATGATATACAAGATTAATGGCCGGTTTTTCCAAGTATTGTTAGAAAATTTAACGACTGTTAAATTCTAAACAGTTTGTTAATTAATAAAATTGTATGTTTTCAACACCAGTTTGGTTTAACAGTTGTTAACAGTTTGTTAATTTTAAATGTAGGATTTCGGGCAGTTAACTCGTTTAACAGTTAGTTAAATATGGCCGATGTCTCCACAGCTGTTCGAACAGAAGTTGCGAAATTAATATTTTGTGTCTCTCTGTAGGGAATGTTTAGCATATGACTGGTAATATAACATTTAAAAAATACTTTGGACTGTTTAAATACATCAGTGTTATTTTATTTCTTTCGTATTTCGTATTCATAATAGCAATGAGGAAATATAACCTTACTTTGTAATTATTATTCAGCACGTCACCTACAGCTTTCATTTGTCAACTGTTTGTTTGTGGAGCGTGGCCTACTATAACAGGTTGTCATTTTATGCAAGTTTCATGACTCACTCTATAATATAGAATTTAAAGATTAATTTTAGCCAATAAAAATTGTCTTACATGTGTAGAATCATTACCAATTGCTGTTGAGTAGTTAAAATAGTGCTAACAGACGTTACGTTATAGTTAAGTGTTGGTTATCTTAAACAAAATTATGTTTAACAAATGCAAAATACATTAACAAAGCGTTAAAAATAAACAGACTGATAATTTAACATTCATTAAGCAAAATTAAATATTACTTGGACAAACTGGCCATAAACTTTATAAAAACAAGGATATAAGAACGGTGAAGAATACACTGACTGAACATTCTGTAGTCAAGCGTAACTCTTTATCGGAAACTTAAAAATAAATCAGTGAAAGCAAACATTAAAAACTAAAATAAGTAGCATGATTTATATCCACGATATAAGATATGTTTATGATGCTTTAAAACGTTACAAGAAGTTGATAGCGTCTGCCTGGCACACGAATACATCACCTTCGGCTGGCTGGCTGGCCCTCTCAGTTTCCTATCGCTATTCTTAAATATTGTTTATTTGTACTCGACCACACTCAAACATTTCAACACCTGATTCTGCTATTAGTTCCTGGTAAATGAGCCTGCAACATCAACAAGGTTGCCAACTGCTGACAGAGTGCACTCCTTTTCTAAGACGAATGTTTCGACCTATTTCTATTGACAATAGTAGCAGTGGCGGTTTTAAGAAGGTGATCCATCATCAAGACTCTTGTATTTTACCGTTTATTGCTGAAAATAAATAATTCATTAAATGAGTCGGTATGGCATAGTTGCGCTCCGCGGTCAATTGGGAGGCCTAGGCATGGCATAATTGCGCCCCGAAGAAATCAGGTAGCAGAATGGGCATGGCATAGTTGCGCCCCGATGGGCATAGTACACACGAAAGTGATTGTCATAATATAAACAAATTTCTTACAAATATTACAGTGATAGCTGCATTGAAATCAGGTAGGCCTAGCATATGATCAATTTTACTACTTAAAATAACACTTTTTTATCGATCACACACAATAAATGAACTGCATTTTGGTTTGTATAACGATATCTTAACCCTACGGTACAGGGTTTCGAAAATTGAAACTTAGAACCATTGTGAATTATTAACTCTTTACCCTTTTCACTAAACTTAACATTAATTTTAAATTATCCTCACTATACGCCACAGACGGTGTGAAAATCATTAATAAAATGTCAAAGACTGCTAAGCCCCCATATTCCAACGGCTCACTCATTTGAATATGTCAGTTAATAAAGTACTGCCAACTTCATGGTGTTCATTTTAACGGTAGACTATTGATAATCACTGCATGAACAGTAGAAAAACAGTTAATAAAGTACTGCCAACTTAATGGTGTTCATTTTAACGGTAGACTATCGATAATCACTGTATAAACAGTATAAAAACAGTTAATAAAATACTGCCAACTTCATGGTGTTCATTTTAACGGTATCGATAATGAATATTAAATCGCATAAGAAACCAATAAGGTTGGTTGATTACGAGGCTCGAGTTTCCGTAGTGTCTTTTTTCTCTACCTATTTCATCGGGGCGCAACTATGCCATCCCCTTTTCTCTACCTGATGGGAACGGGGCGCAACTATGCCCACAAAACAGGGACCCTTTTTTATCTCCTGCATTTTATCTGACCGTGGGGCGCAACTATGTCCTGCCCAAATGAGTAACGAAAAAAGATGCCATGTTCAAATTTTTAACAATATTTATTTCAGTCGGAATAATTCGTTCGCGCAGAGTAACCAACTCTACTGATTTCTTCAGTAGGGCTACACCTACCGAAAACAGACAGATATTATACAGAATGATTCAGTAAAAACGTGCAAAAAATTAAACAGGAAATAGAGGATAACAAACAGAACATTTTTACATATTGAACTTGGGGTGTGCGAAGACAGATTAAGGACATATGAGCTTAAATATGTCTATCGCTATCCCTTACTGTTTTACATATTATATACATTTATTTCTTACATTTATTTACAATTGTATTATTATTATGATTATTATTATTATTATTTATGCGGATGACGTGAATATGTTAGGAGAAAATCCACGAACTATTAGGGAAAACACGGGAATTTTACTTGAACCGAGTAAGGAGATAGGTTTGGAAGTAAATCCCGAAAAGACAAAGGATATGATTATGTCTCGTGACCAGAATATTGTACGAAATGTAAATATAAAAATTGGAGATTTATCCTTCGAAGAGGTGGAAAAATTCAAATATCTTGGAGCAACAGTAATAAATATAAATGGCACTCGGGAGGAAATTAAATGTTGTTAATAAATAATTAATATAATGTACTATTAATATTATATGATAATAATATTTTATAATATTTTATAATAATGATAGGGTTGGAAGTAAATCCCGAAAAGACTAAGTATATGATTATGTCTCGTGACCAGAATATTGTACGAAATGGAAATATAAAAATTGGAGATTTATCCTTCGAAGAGGTGGAAAAATTCAAATATCTTGGAACAAAAGTAACAAATATAAATGACACTCGGGAGGAAATTAAACGCAGAATAAATAGGGGAAATTCATGTTGTTATTCGGTTGAGAAGCTTTTATCATCCAGTCTGCTGTCAAAAAATCTGAAAGTTAGAATTTATAAAACAGTTATATTATCGGTTGTTCTTTATGGTTGTGAAACTTGGACTCTGACTTTGAGAGAGGAACATAGATTAAGGGTGTTTGAGAATAAGGTTCTTAGGAAAATATTTGGGGCTAAGAGGGATGAAGTTACAGGAGAATGGAGAAAGTTACACAACGCAGAGCTGCAAGCATTGTATTCTTCACCTGACATAATTAGGAACATTAAATCCAGATGTTTGAGATGGGCAGGGCATGTAGCACGTATGGGCGAATCCAGAAATGCATATAGAGTGTTAGTTGGGAGGCCGGCGGGAAAAAGACCTTTGGGGAGGCCGAGACGTAGATGGGAGGATAATATTAAAATGGATTTGAAGGAGGTGGGATATAATGGTAGAGACTGGATTAATCTTGCTTAGGATAGGGACCGATGGCGGGCTTATTTGAGGGCGGCAATGAACCTCCGGGTTCCTTAAAAGCCAGTAAGGAAGTAAGTAATAATTTGTATAACTTTTCAAGTCCTCGCATTTTAGCTCTTTCAATAAGTTCTGATGGATAGCTCTCTTATCACGTTTTGCAATCCACAGTTTAACCCACAGGCGTTCCTTTTTTGTTTCTTTTTCAGTAAAATGCTTATGTAATAATTGAAGTAATTGTAGTTAAACAAGCAAAATACTGACCTTCATTCATGGTGTTATAAACTTAACGCGTAAATATTAGTATCACCAAATCATAAACTTAATATTAATATCAACAAATCCTCGGAACATTTATTAACTGTTGTGCAGCAAGTGTTAGGTGAGCTCTTATTCCTAATTTAGGTTATCTTTGACAAAATGTTTAATAAAATATTTTATGTAGTGTAATATACCTCAAATCTTATCTTTTATCAAACATCTTTGATAAACTATTATATCATATTCTTTGTCAAAGAACATTGATAGTGTAATAGCTGCCTTAGACTACTCATGAGCGACTAAGCCAGGAGATAATGGGTTAGAGTGGCCAGTTCTTTTCCCCCTCCATTGCACACATCGCTGACTAGTAACATGTTTCACTAATCAGAATTAAGATGTATGCAACAATACTGTTCTTCCTCTGATTTACTTACTTATTGGCTTTTAAGGAACCCGGAGGTTCATTGCCGCCCTCACATAACCCCGCCATTCGTCCCTATCCTGAGCAAGATTAATCCAGTCTCTACCATCATATCCCACCTCCCTCAAATCCATTTTAATATTATCTTCCCATCTACGTCTCTGCCTCCCCAAAGGTCTTTTTCCCGCCGGCCTCCCAACTAACACTCTATATGCACTTCTGGATTCGCCCATACGTGCTACATGCCCTGCCCATCTCAAGCGTCTGGATTTAATGTTCCTAATTATGTCAGGTGAAGAATACAATGCGTGCAGTTCTGTGTTGTGTAACTTTCTCCATTCTCCTGTAACTTCATCCCTCTTAGCTCAAATATTTTCCTAAGAACCTTATTCTCAAACACCCTTAATCTCTGTTCCTCTCTCAAAGTGAGAGTCCAAGTTTCACAACCATATAGAACAACCTGTAATATAACTGTTTTATAAATTCTAACTTTCAGATTTTTTGACAGCAGACTAGATGACAAAAGCTTCTGAACCGAATAATAACAGGGATTTCCCATATTTATTCTGCGTTTAATTTCCTCCTGAGTTCTTCCTCTGACACTGCCTGATAATAGATGTAGGTACATATCAGCCAGAACCTCAATCATAGGTAGCTTATATAGCAATAGCAGGCAGTGGGCCCTCAATGAGAAAAATGCCTATGTCATATTATGGTTAGCCTCTACTATATTATCGTGGCTCAGGTTAAATGAGAGGAGAAAGTTACATTCCCTTTCTCTCGTATACCGAATTTTGCACACCTCTACTCCCTCTTACTTATCTGTCCGATCCCACAATCTTTCTCGGTATCATAACTTAAATACTCGGTCACAATATGGTAACACGCTAGAAATACCACTCCACACATCATCTCTTTACTCTTCATCTTTCACTGTTGCTACTTCTCGTCACTGGAATTCTCTGCCGCTTGAAGTCAAGGGCTGCCGAACTTTAATTTCTTTTAAACGTAAATTAGAAAAATATCTTATGATGAGTTACCAGACCTAACGCGTTGCAAATATTTAATGCAATGTATTCTACTGTATTTATTTTTATTTTTTGTTTCTTATTTTTATTGTGTAATCATGTAAATCGTGTTTATTTATCACTTAACACCAATATGTATCCTACTGTGTTGTTTTTTTTATTATTACTATTAGTCTATTTTTTATTGTGTACATTTTATTCAATTATCGGTTTCCGGTTTAATTATGTGAATCCTACTTACTTGTACTCTAATATTAATATGTATTCCAATGTGTTTATTTTTTTTATTTTTACTGTGTACATTTTTTTATTGAATTATCGACTCCTATTTTTGTGTGATTCGTATTTGATTCTAACAACATTAATATGTATTCCACTATGCTTATTTTTATTTTATGAGGTAAATTTTTATCTAACTACCTATTTATTTTTATTTATTCGCTCGTTTTCATACTCTCTCTCGCTATCATAATATTAATACACGATCACAACGCGATAACACGCTAGAAATTCCACTTCACACATCGTCTCTGTATTCCTCATCTTTCACTGTTGCTACCTCTCGTCACTGGAACTCTCTGCCGCCTGAAGTCAAGGGCTGCCGAACATCGAAATCTTTCAAATTCTAGTTAGAAAATTATCTTATGACGAGTTGCCAAATTAACTTACTAGTATGACAAGTGTTGTACTGTATATTTCCACGTATTCACATTTTTCTTTATGTTCTAGTGATATTCAACTTATTTTATATTTTTGTTTTCATATTTCCGGATAATGGTATATCTCTAATGTGATAAGTTGAGCTATATATAATCATAATTTTCCTTACTGTGTGTACTTAAAAATATTGTATTCATTGTATGCTTTGTACTGCACTATTTCATTACTACTATTAGTATTATTACTACTATTATTATTATTATTATTATTATTATTATTATCATTATTACTATTCTTACTTTTTATCATCATTATTATTATTATTATCAATAATTGTCTTATTTTTTATACTTTGTATGTCTCATTTATTTTGACCTGCTGTTCACATTTTATTATGCTTTTTTCTTTCTTTCTGTATGTTATATATTATGTCTGATTTCTTCTTACTTGTTGTTTACATTTTATTATTATTATCTTATTCAGTTTTGTGTGTAAAATTGTAGTGTACTTTGTAAATTTGTAGTGTTTTTGTAACGCAGTTTTTACTCCTGGTTGAGTGTTAGAGAAGGCCGTATGACCTTAACTCTGCCAGGTTAAATAAATCATTATTATTATTATTATTATTATTATTATTATTATTATTATTATTATTATTATTTTGATCTCATTATGTATCTAAATCGTATCAGTATGTAATTACTTAATTTTGATCCAGTTGCATGTTCAACTATGTAAGCAAGTTTTAATCCTGGTTGAGTGTAAGACGGCCTTAACTCTGCCAGGTTAAATAAAGCTATTATTATTATTATTATTATTATTATTATTATTATTATTATTATTATATAGCCAACCTCACCTTCTAGCGGTATAACCGTTGCATATAAGATTGAGGGAATGTCAAAGTCTGTCCAAAAGGCTTCAGGCAGTCTCTCATCATTCAACTATTTAGCGTCAGGAAATGTGTCATAGAGTACCTAAAACTTATTTCGAGTCACATATGAATAGCTGGACAGATGACAACAGAATCCCCCTACACGTTTTGAATCACTGACCCGGAATAAAGAGAAGAGTAGGAAGGTCTTCAAGACGTCTAATTGAAGATTTCTTTCATTTTTGTGCAGAAATAAACCACCTAATCTAGAACCTTGAAGGATAATGATGGGTTTTGTAACAAGGAAGAGATATATGAATGATAACTTTCCAATGTTCATTGTGTCTTTTCTGATTTTCTAAAAATAGGAAATCGCGAAAAACTCAAAACTTTCGTGCAGCACTAGCTTGAAGGATATGCTAGTTTTATATTCGGCCTTCGAAAAACGACTTCAGCAGAGAAGTGTGTCACAAGTTCAAATCTACAGATAGTAGCAGTATATTTCTACTACAAAAAAGAGTAATAATTAGAATAATAGTAGGCGCCAAATCTAGGGAATGGTGTAGGACTATTTAAAAAAAACTACAAATAATGCCCATGGCTTGTCAGTATATCTTTTCATTAATAATCTTCCTCCTATGTAATCGTGAAAACTTTGTAACTAATACAACAGTACACAGCATAAATACACGTCAAAAAATGGCTTTCATACTCCATCGGCAAGTCTATCGTGCTATCAAAAAGGAGTGCGTTATATGGCAGTAAAATTTTTTAATAGCCTCCCTATCGATATAAAAAATGAAACTCAAAACATAAGATTATTTAGGGTCAAATTAAAGTACCTAATTTCTCACGCCTTCTATTCTGTAGGTGAATTCATGATATTCAATAACACTTCATGAAATTGATACTAAAACTTTGTGTTGTACTAGTAGACTATATTGTAAATCTCGTCTGTATATATTTCATCTAGACTGTGACTATAAATTAAGACTTTATAATAGTATTAAGTTTTTTGACTTGTTCCATATTCTAGCTGTAAGCAATGTATGAATACCATGGAATGTTAATAAATACAATACAATACAATCTAGTAAGAGTGTGAACTTTTGTTTAAATAAACATACTATGACAGTGCGTTTTATAGCGATATATGATAATTTCACTGAATAACAATTTTAGAATAGAAAAAATACGGTATCATGCGCCGGAAAACGTATTTTGAATTTGATTCTCGAGTGCAATACAGAAAAACGTAAGCGTTCCGTCAACCTAGCTCTCGTTTAATTATATTTTATACAACTGTGAGTGAGTCACAAAACGTTGGTTCTTGGAAGACTTCCATTCGCCTTCGTGCTTTCCTATTTCCTCCAGTATAATTATATATATATATATATATATATATATATATATATGCAGTATATATAAATACTTTTCAAGGTTCTGCATATTTGGAGTCATTTTCTATCTGAAACGATTGCAAAGATTGCGTTTTGTTCATTAAAAAATTCCATTCCTTTGAGATGAGCTGCGAAATAATTATGTCCTTTTATCAACAGTAATCTCACTAGAGGTTTTGATTTATCTAGAGAAAATCAAAACTCAAGTGGGATTTAATTGACCATTACACGATTAGAAGAAAGTATATAAAGATTAGAAGTAACGAAGTACTCCAATACAATAAATTATTAATTGACTTACGAAAATACAACTGTCTTCAAATGTATTATTGTACCATCTCAATATTATAAATATTACACTAGATGCATGCTAGATGGCAGTAGTGTGTTATGATTATGTGATGTTATCAGGTTTGCCAACTATGGAATCTTCACTGAACTCTGTAGACGGTTACTAATCAAGAAGGCTTTATTGATTAAATTTAATTTTTATTAAAACAGTTGCATTCAACTTCAATTGTCCCGATGCCAGTAATCAACGTCACTTGACAGATGATTTTCAGTAAATCTTAGTATTAAACAATCTCTGATACGTGACTATCCCTAATATAATATAGCAGAAGCTATAACATAACCTAAATAATATAAACAAGTGTTAGAAAAGTTTTAATTAGGGATGATGAAATAAACAAGAAAAGTTTTAATTAACGATGATGACATAAAAAATAAGCATGAATAATTTTAAAAGAAACAATTATTGAAAGTACAATTTTCAAATCTGAATGTTGTAGTGGTTGGTGTTAGTGTTTTATATTAGACGTGTGCTCAAAAGAAGTGGAACTCGTTGATGTAATCCTACATGGTTTATTCCTCAACTTATTCAGGATTTCCGAATGGTGCTCTTCATTTATTTGTAAATAGGATTTCAGGGAAAATGCATAGGTATGACCAGTGATCTTTATTAATTCTTGTTCTTGAATCCCAATGCGAGTCATATTTGAAACTGCTGTGCATCGATTGGTGTGGTTTGTAATTTTCTGTTTTTTTTTTTTTTTACGTCCAGACCAGCACAGTTTGAAATGTTGGCAAACAAAGAAACAAATGCTACGGACGCGATAAAATTAAACAAATGCTAGGGACGCGATAAAATTGTGCGATAAGCAGCCATGATTGGTTGAAATACGTCCTTTCGTACCGTTTTATTGGCCAAAAGTAGTATGACGTAGTAAAAGTGTAATAGTCAAAGTAAAAAAGTGACAAAGATTTAAGGGAATCCCCATGTTTGCGTGTAACGTCTATACAGGAGTTAAGGAGACTCTTTACTGAAATTACTAACCTCCATGTTTTTAAAGAAGTCAATTGGGACCAAAGATTGGGACTTGATCACCTCTGCGGTGTAGGTGTCAGCATGCTGGTCTCTTACTCAGACGACTCGGGTTCGATTCCCAGTGGGATTGAATTTCCTGGTTGAAGTTTCTCAGTGTTTTTCCTCAACCGTAAGGCAAATGCCAAGAAATTCGGCCCACAACATCCCTCAATATCACCGGCTTGATTCATCACCAAAATCATATTTATAACAAATCAGTAATACATCTACAGACACCATCTAGTTCACAACAATAGAACCAGTACTCAACAACAGTACATTGGCCTTCGGATTTCACCCAAAAAGATTAAATCGCGATATGACCAGAGATGTTAAAGCGAGTATAAATTACAGCAAAAAAAAAAATGAGACTTCATAAGTCTTAAGCCCCAAGTTCTTTCTTCTAAGCGCTATTCAAGTCTCATATTGTTCACCTGAACTTGTAACGTGAAATAGGACAGGAATTAAAAGCTTCGCATTACAACAATATATATATATATATATATATATATATATATATATATATATATATATAATTTGAACTGATAATGGAAATTACGGGACAAAGGCTGGATGGATTTTAATAAATGACGCCTCATTTCGAAGCTTGGAACCCAAAGTTTTTTCAGAAAAATAGTAGTTTTCAGTGAAATGTCAGTTTTCCTAAATAATTTTCCTATTTTCCAAAATCCATCTTTCGTCAGTTTTGAGAACTAATTGCATTTCAAAATAAAACAAAACACATACTATAATAAACAATAGGCTATTACACGAAGGCCATGACCTGCAGGATTGCTGACATATTTAGAGTTCAAATTCAATTGGCTATTAAAAGCTTCAAGACTTACTAAAAATAATTTACAGGTCTGATTCTACTGTGTGTAATTTTCATAGAACAGCTGTGTATTAGATATTAAAATCTACAAAACTTGAGGTGGTTTGATGGCATTATTACCATTAGAAATTAATTATTATTATAGTTAATGCCATAATGTTAATATATAAACTACAAAACTTGCATAAGATAATAACATCATTATTAAAAATCAAATATTTTATAGTTATTAATCAAATGGGTTGGGTCTTTTACATATATTTAATGGCGGTGTGGTGTAGATTCAGTATTGGCTTGAGAGAGCGCAAAAATTACAGTTCCTAAGGAAAGACAGTATTACTTACTGATAAAATAAGAGGCCTTGCAAATTTTGTAGTATCCCGATCATTTCAGCAAGGTCTCTTAGCAGGATAAAATGATTTTACCCTCTACATGCAGCAGCTATACCAAGATGCTATGTCTATTGTTCTAAGGCATAGGCAAACCTGACTTTCTTTAACCTTCACTTACAATCCACAATGACTTGAAATAGCTATTGTTTTACTCCCACATGAAAAACCCACTGATCGTCCTGACATTTTTACTTGCGTTTTCGCGTTGAAACTCAAAAAGTGAAGGTGGATAAGTTCAAGAAAAAGCATCTGGCATAAAAATAACATTCAGAGGGAGTATGTTTCATTATTATAACTTTCAAAATGTCTGGTATTTTTCATTGAAAATAAATCAGAAAAATTTTTATTTGAACGTCTAACGAACTTAGTTTGCAGCGTTTGCTGCACAATCAACTAGTAGAATAAATGTAAATTCTATCCTATCCTTGTAAAAGAATAGTTTAGAATTTAAGAATTCGGGTCAAGGCCTACTGATAATAAAATATGCTTTCATCAACTGCAAATTCTTATAAGTAACTGTGACTGGATCATAACACTGCCATCTCTTGGAGAGATTTATAGTTGGAACAGGACTGACTCACACTGCCCAGCCCACATTTGAGCCAGAATCGGCTGCAGAGTCAGATTTCTGTTTCTCGCGATGACTAGACGTCAGAGTCTGTGCATAATCATTCCTACAGAAGAAGTAGACGAATCACAAGCGTTGCCAAGTCAGTTCCGAAAAAAGACTCTAGATGGCAGATGAGATCTCTTACAAAACTTCTGGATTAAAATAATTATGTCGTCTTTAATACTACACAGTCAATGACAAGTGAGGAACGCGATCACACGTATACCAGCGAACTTTGGAATTTGCGAAAATAACGTAATAAAATGAAAATGTGAGTAGACAAACTGAATAAAGTAAAATATATTATTATAAGAATTTAAATAGAAGCTAGAATGGAGGGATCAACCCAAAGCAGTGGCGTACGCAGAATTTTGTTAGTGAGAGGTCATTATTGAAGTTGTTTACAATTTACATTATCGGTATGTTTAACCTTGTTTATTATGAGTCTTATGATTATTATTACCGGTATTATTATTATTATTATTATTATTATTAATATTATGTTACGGTATATTTATGAATGTTATACTGTTTTTTTAAACGTATTTTTTTCACAGTCATTCAATTTTTAACAAATTTTAACTTCTGTTTAGTTTTGTATAAGCCCTAATAAAAAATGCTTGTGTCATTACACTTACACAATAATCACACACACACACACACATATATATATATGTATATATATATATATATATATATATATATATATATATATATATATAAATGATACTCGGGAGGAAATTAAACACAGAATAAATATGGGAAATGCCTGTTATTATTCGGTTGAGAAGCTTTTATCATCCAGTCTGCTGTCAAAAAATCTGAAAGTTAGAATTTATAAAACAGTTATATTACCGGTTGTTCTTCATGGTTGTGAAACTTGGACTCTCACTTTGAGAGAGGAACAGAGGTTAAGGGTGTTTGAGAATAAGGTGCTTAGGAAAATATTTGAGGCTAAGAGGGATGAAGTTACAGGAGAATGGAGAAAGTTACACAACACAGAACTGCACGCATTGTATTCTTCACCTGACATAATTTGGAACATTAAATCCAGACGTTTGAGATGGGCAGAGCATGTAGCACGTATGGGGGAATCCAGAAATGCATATAGAGTGCTAGTTGGGAGGCCAGAGGAAAAAATACCTTTGGGGAGACCGAGATGTAGATGGGAAGATAATATTAAAATGGATTTGATGGAGGTGGGATATGACAGAGAATGGATTAATCTTGCTCAGGATAGGGACCAATGGCGGGCTTATGTGAGGGCGGCAATGAACCTCCGGGTTCCTTAAAAGCCAGTATATATATATACATATATATATATATACGTTAAGACGCTTTACATAACAGAAAATATATGAAAACAATCAAATATATTGGGGGAGGTTCAAACTCGGTAACCCCTTTGCGTACGCCTCTGTAATGAGTCGCAAATGTTGAACTGAACATTCTGCGAAACAGGCAAATTTCCCGCTGGCCAGTTAAACAAAATTGCCAGATCCAACGGGAAAACAGCCAATTTGATGACACTAGCCATTATCTCTTTGTACCCTACATAAAGACTCGAGTATCGGCTTTACCGCCAAGTGCTCAGAGGAATGTTCGCTCTAGAAACCCACAGACTGGTGTCGAAACAGCGCGGTAGTTTCCATTTGCATCTCGTACCAACGGAAAAAATATGAAATTGTTGCAGGGGAAATGGAGCATCATAGACTTTTTTTCCACTATTGTTTTTGTTCGTCCTTGGTTATAATTTGGAAGCAGATTTTCGTATTTTAACTAATTTTGATATCAATTGAACGTATGATAATTTTCGGAATTCCGTCTATGATTCTGTAACTTAAACATAAATTGGACAAACTTGTTCTAATTCGATATTTAAAATCTACATTCAATTGTTTATAGAACTGCACGCATTGTATTCTTCACCTGACATAATTAGGAACATTAAATCCAGACGTTTGAGATGGGTAGGGCATGTAGCACGTATGGGCGAATCCAGAACTGAATATGGGATTCAGTATCGATATCAAGTATCGCTTAAAGTGCAGTATCGCAATGTCCTTAATACTATGTATGGACAAAATCCGTTTAGTACTTCTTAATGTAACTATACACAGACATATGGCGAAGTGCATCAACATTGATTAAAAACGCAGTAATCATAGATTACGAAACGATGGTTAAACAGTAGCCGTGGTTAAAATGTAATTTATGTGCACCATTCATAATCACCGATTACTAAAACATGGCTAGCTGACACCAGAATAAAGTCTATGATGGTACATTGTTTCTACAAAATGAGTAAAGGAAAGCATCCATACCACTGCAAAGATAATAGTGAACGTCTAAAAACGACTGCGTCACTATGTTCTACATCGAAATGAACGTATCCTACATTTTCGCGTTGCATTTGTTTGCCTTTGTGAGTTACATTTTTTTTGTTTTTCAGTACTGTTAGGTTAAAATCGTACAAAATGGAAAAATGAATCCAAAAATGATTATACCCCAATGTTAGGTTAAAGTATCGATAGACTTAATTACTAGATTTAAATGTATTATATAAAAAGATGGAATATCCATAAAGGAAAAGGATGCAGAAGATTGGTAGGAATGTGTGTATGATTTGGACCCCATTTACTCCAGGGAATTGTGCATTATCCTAAGATCCATCCATAACCTCTCTTTGTTCAGCCAGTGACATAGAGAAAGAGATACCGGTATTCGAGTATTCCCTCTTAAAATACAGAAAATAACAGTTACATAGAATCGTAATATAAGCAGCGCATCCGTAGGAGAAATATGATTGTTCTTGTGTTATTTCAAGTGATCCATTTGTAGATTTTGATAAACGAAATCCCTCCTGAAATTTTCTGTCACCTAATTCCTCGTAAGAATTCTCTCTTTCCACTAAAGAACCTTCACGCTCACGCTCTATCCAAGTAATTCAAGTACTGCACAATAATAATCGTCTTCAAAATAATCACCTGTGGTTCTGGCCGCCATTTTGCTTTACTTGCTCTACTAATCGCTGGTTATCTCCTTTAACCGCTCATATTTGGCCGGTTAGAGATTACTGTGGTTAACCTCCTATTTAAATAGTAACCGAGGTCGATCCACCGTAAAAATGCTTAATCAGGGATTAGGTGACAATTTTAACCGATGGTTACACTAACCGACGTTGATCACGTGGGCATAAAGTAATAAGTCGTGCCAAAGGCTACTTCTTGAGTATCGGATATGCTAAAAACGTGTAGCCTACTCTTATGAAAATCCGGGTATAAATTTTGAATGAATCACGATTTCTCTATTCTTCATACTGAAGAAAGTGAAGTTCTTAGACCTACAGACGTGGACAAATTATTAACAAAATTGACGATTTTTATGATAATTCTGTTTACAAAATTTGATTTTTCAATTTAGACTACAGTTGACAATTTTGCATATTTCTATCATTACAATAGACAGAAATATGCAAAAAATTCAACTGTAGTTTAAATTGAAAAGTTAAATTTTCTAAAAATATATAATAAAAATCTTCAATTTTGTTAATAATTTGTAAATTAGCAAAAATGTCAACTACAGTCTAAATTGAAGAGTCAAATTTTGTAAAACTATAAAATAAAAATCTTCAGTTTTGCTAATAATTTGGAAATATCCAAAATGTCAACTGTATTCCAAATTGGAGAACCGAATTTTGTAAAAATATATAATAAAAACCTTCAGTTTTGCTAATAATTCGGAAATATCCAAAATATCAACTGTATTCCAAATTGAAGAATCGAATTTTGTAAAAATATATAATAAAAACCTTCAGTTTTGCTAATAATTCGGAAATATCCAAAATGTCAACTGTATTCCAAATTGAAGAATCGAATTTTGTAAAAATACATAATAAAAACATTCAGTTTTGCTAATAATTTGGAAATATCCGAAATCTCAACTCTATTCCAAATTGAAGAATCGAATTTTGTAAAAATATATAATAAAAACCTTCAGTTTTGCTAATAATTTGGAAATATCCAAAATGTCAACTGTATTCCAAATTGGAGAACCGAATTTTGTAAAAATATATAATAAAAACCTTCAGTTTTGCTAATAATTCGGAAATATCCAAAATATCAACTGTATTCCAAATTGAAGAATCGAATTTTGTAAAAATATATAATAAAAACCTTCAGTTTTGCTAATAATTCGGAAATATCCAAAATGTCAACTGTATTCCAAATTGAAGAATCGAATTTTGTAAAAATACATAATAGAAACCTTCAGTTTTGCTAATAATTTGGAAATATCCGAAATCTCAACTCTATTCCAAATTGAAGAATCGAATTTTGTAAAAATATATAATAAAAACTTTCAGTTTTACTAATAATTTGGAAATATCCAAAATGCCAACTGTATTCGAAATTGAAGAATCGAATTTTGTAAAAATATATAATAAAAACCTTCAGTTTTGCTAATAATGTGTAAATATGCAAAAATATCAAATGTAGTCCAAATTGAAGAGTTAAATTTTCTAAAAATATATAATAAAAATCTTCAATTTTGCTAATAATTTGTCCACGTCTGTATGATAGAAAGTGAAATAAGAACTGCCTCGAGGTCGGAAGTCGAGTGAGAGGAATTTTCGTTCCAAGACCTGCGACCTTCAGCGCGACTCCAAGCATGGTAATTGACGACAAGCAAGAAGTGGAGCACGTCTGAAAATAGCGTACAGAAAAGCACACGCGTGACAATATGGTGCATCAGTTAGGATCACGCGCGAAGTCTGGTGTGAGACTCAGAAAATGCAAGCTTGGAGATGATTCTAGGAGGAAATGCTGAAATATATTTGTTTCCAGAATGTTGGCAATTCCATTTATACGCTCTCACACCATACGCGTTGTCTTTGGAGGGAGGGCAAGGCACTTTCTGCCCCCTCAACTTATTGTATTGTATTTATTACCATTCCATGGTATTCATACATTGCTTACAGCTAGACTATGGAACAAGTCAAAAAACTTAATACTACTATAAAGTCTTAATTTATAGTCACAGTCTAGATGAAATGTATACAGACGAGATTTACAATACAGTCTATTTTTTTAGTAGATTATTTTACGACGCTTTATCAACATCTTTGGCTATTTAGCGTCTGAATGAGATGAAGGTGATAATGCCGGTGAAATGAGTCCGGGGTCCAGCACCGAAAGTTACCCAGCATTTGCTCATATTGGGTTGAGGGAAAACCCCGGAAAAAACCTCAACCAGATGACTTGCCCCGACCGGGAATCGAACCCGGGCCACCTGGTTTCGCGGACAGACGCGCTGACCGTTACTCCACAGGTGTGGACTACAGTCTATTAGTACAACACAAAGTTTTAGTATCAATTTCATGATGCGTTATTGAATAATCATGAATTCACCTACAGAATAGAAGGCGTGAGAAATTAGGTACTTCTTTAATTTGGCCCTAAATAATTTTATGTTTTGAGTTTCATTTTTTATATCGATTGGGAGGCTATTAAAAATTTTTACTGCCATATAACGCACTCCTTTTTGATAGCACGATAGACTTGCCGATGGAGTATGAAAGTCATTTTTTGACGTGTATTTATGTTATGAACTGTTGAATTACAAAGTTTTCACGATTACATACGAGGAAGATTATTAATGAAAAGATATATCGACAAGGCATGGGCATTATTTGTATTTTTTTAAAATAGTCCTACACGATTCCATAGATTTGGCGCCTACTATTATTCTAATTACTCTTTTTTGTAGTAGAAATATACTGTTACTATCTATGGAATTTCCCCAGAATATTATTCCAAAACTCATTACCGAGTGGAAGTATGCAAAGTATATTGTTTTTAAGGTATTGATATTTACTATCTTTTGCATATATGTAATAGCAAAACAAGCTGAATTTAGTTTGGGGGTAGTTTCTTTAATATGATTTCTCCAGTTTAACACATTATCGATTTATAAGCCAAGAAATTTGGTTGTTGTTGTTTCTAATAGGGATCTATTATTAATTAGGATTTAAATTGAATTATGTTAGTTTTGTTACAATTTAATACCAATTTATTGACTGGGAACCAGTCACATATCTTGAAGAGAATTTCCTCTGTTGAAGATTGGAATGTGTTGGAGTTATTGGCTGTAATTACTACTTGTGTCATCTGCAAATAATATGGGGCGGTGGTTCCCAATAAAATTAATAAAAGAGCCTCGCCCCTCCAAATAATTCGAAGAAAGAGTACTCGCGTTAAAAAGAAAAAATAATGTATTTATTTGAAAGATGAACATACTAGGACATAAGCCAAAAATGGTTATTTATTTCCATAGGGAGGGTCAGCTGAAGCAATGTTCATGTTAGCGCCGCAACTCACAATGCCCCCTCCCTTTCTTTCCTGCATGTGAGATCGGTGAATCCCCACACATGATGCAACGAAGATTCCACTTCTTTGGTTTTTTTTTTTTCTTATTTCGGTTCAAATATATTGCGATCGAACAAAAACTGTTATAAGTTTCACCAATCAGAAACAACAATTCAATTAACAGTATACTAATATCAGTTAACAAATTACTATTAATGATCAACATTTTTCATAAACAATTTTTTTTACGAAATGTAAAATCATTGCTATCAACATTCAGTTTCGGTGATCGTTTCTTGTGATGATCGTCGTCGCGGGTGTGTACTTGTTAAGTGATCAGTGATTGCGATGTAACTAAAATCGATAAATTAGTAAGGAAAACTGTCCAAAATAAAACTGCAATGAACGAAAACAATGATAAATTGAGTGACAGTAATAGCTCATGTTCATCATGGCTGCAAGGATCAACGAAGGTTGAACAAAGCAGTGAAAGGGAAAGGGTAGTGCGTAAGGGCCGTAAAGCAGTTTCCATGGTTATTACTTTAAAAATCAGACGATGTTATTTTCTGTAAAATATGTAAGGACATTTTGAGAAACAACAATTAAAGTTTTCTCTGGCTTTTGTGCAAAGCCCTGCCTCCCTCCCAAAATTTCAAAGCAGTCGGCGCATATGTTTCACACACAAATTTCTCATCAGCATCACGAATAACGTCCACACCTGTGGAGTAACGGTCAGCGCGTCTGGCCGCGAAACCAGGTGGTCCGGGTTCGAATCCCGGTCGGGGCAAGTTACCTGGTTGAGGTTTTTTCCGAGGTTTTCCCTCGACCCAATACGAGCAAATGCTGAGTAACTTCCGGTGCTGGACCCCGACTCATTTCACCGGCATTATCACCTTCATTTCATTCAGACGCTAAATAACCTAGATGTTGATACAGCGTCATAAAATAACCCAATAAAATAAAAATCACGAATAACGATTCTAGAACCGCTGCTGCATATTACCCTCCAACTTCAAGTTTCAGACTATAGCAGTTTCCTTATTGCATGTGATACACCCATTATGGCTGCTTAGGCCTACTGTAGACAATGTATTGAGCATTTTCCTGTTATTGATTGATTGTAAATTAGGCAATAATTGTACTGAATTTGTACGCAAATCATCTGTTTAACTATACATTTGAATTTATATCTTCTCTATCAGCAGTAAAAGTATATTATACTGGTGTATATCTACTAATAGATCTAAAACTCAGTGGATACTACTTTCATTAAATTATGTTCCTGATAAAATGATTTTAAAAGTTAAACTTCTTGATATTACATTAGACTCAAAGCTTACTTGGGCGGGTCACCTGCAATTGTGTGCAAAAGGTTATCCCTTATGTAAATTAAAAGCTCTTGTATGTAGTAGATATTTGAAACAAACCTATTATGCATTTTTCCATAGTGTATTTCATTTTGGTATTCGTTTGTGGGTAACGGTGCTAAGTTAATACTGTTCTAATCTTGCAGAAAAAAAGCATTACGTATTATTACTAATTTATCTTTTAATGTTCATTGCCGATCTTTATTTCGTAATGCTAATATTCCTACTATAATTAATCAATATATTTATGACTGTTTAGTCTATACCAAGATTAATTTAAATAGTAATGCTTCTCAATCCCAGCTTCACAAGTATTTTACTAGGAATACCATTATATTGTAACACCTACGGTCAGATTGTCAAAGACCAAGAAATGGTTCAATGTTATTTCTTTAGATATGTTTAACATATTGTCTAAGAATACCCACTCAGTTAACTTATTTAGATTTAAAGTTGTTTTAAAAAATGACTTTTAGATAATACTTTTCTGTTCCTTTCTGGCTTAAAATGTGACTAGCATTTACCTGCGATACATCCTTCGTTCATTCTTTGGAAATTTTCTGTATTCTATTAATAATATATGTTTTCATTTTCTTTGCTTTTTGTGTTTAATTTATTTTCAATTAGTTTAGGCTATATGGTCTTTCTGGTAAAATCTCAATGTCTATTTGCATCTCTATCATAAAGCAATTATATCTAGAACTGTATCTTATCTTATTTTTTATGTTATAATATGTTAACTTGTTAAGATTTCGATTTGGGATTAGTTCTGTAGGCAAGAAATCATTTTTATGAATGTTAAATATTATGTTTTATTTAACGACGATCGCAACTCCAGAGGTTATATTAGCGTCGCCGGTGTGCCGGAATTTTGTGCCGCAGGAATTATTTTACATGCCAGTAAATCTACTGACTTGAGCCTGTCGCATTTAAGCACACTTAAATGCCATCGACCTGGCCCGGGATCGAACCCGCAATCTCGGACATAGAAGGCCAGCGCTATACCAACTGTGCTAACCAGGCCGACTCATTTTTATGAGACAAAAGTTTTTAATAATAATAATAATAATAATAATAATAATAATAATAATAATAATAATAATAATAATAATAATAACACATTTGAGCTCATTCACAGAAAAATTAAAATTATATAATTTATAATCAGCTCACTCCCTAAAAAGCCTAAGCTTGTAGCTAACCCGGGAATGTTCTTGGAAACGTAAAAGTGAAATTATATAAATTAAGTACATTAAGGCAATATGCTTAGCATGTATGACCGTGAAACGAGGGGACCCGGGTTCGGGACAAGTTATCTGGTTGAGGTTTTTTTCGGAGTTTTTCCTCAACCCATCAAGAGCAAATGCTGGGTAACTTTTGGCGCTGGACCCTGGATTCATTTCGCTGGCATTATCGCCTTCACCTCATTCAGACGCTAGATAACCTGAGAAGTTGGTAAAGCTTCGTAAAATAACCGATTTAAAAGAAGATAATTACAAATAGGCTAAAACAGTGTACATTACAAAATGAAATAAGATTAATTGCAATATAAAAATGCAGGAAAATATTCTTAAAAATCCATTTTTCTGTTATATAAAAGTTCTAAAAAATAATTTGTACACTTCTTTTTAAACCCAAAATGTTGTTAGATGAGGATAATTCTGCAGTGCTCGGAAAAAGTGACACAAGTCAGTTTCCACAAACCTTTTTTGATAATTTATTGACAACTTACACTGGTTTATGTCGATTTGATTTTTTTCTGTATGAATTATTGTAATGGGAGGAATACTTACGTATTTTTTTCCAAGCGAACAGATGTTCCGTAAGTTGTCAATAAATTATCAAAAAAGGTTTGTGGAAACTGACTTGTGTCACTTTTCCCGAGCACTACAGAATTATTGATAAAAGAATTGTATAGTCTTGGGCCGAAATTAGTGCTATGTCTCTCTCTAGATTCGGTATTACATTCAGGTTCAAATAGTGGGAGAGGAATAGCATATCTTCTTATGGAACAAGTGTGATAATTTGAAGAGTACTTAGTTTTCTTTCTGTGGTAATATGTTAATTACGTATATTTATCATTATTTTTTGTCTAAAACCTTGAAATCTTGATATATGAGATTTCTTGGTTAATCTAACTCCTTATGTAATTAAACAAATTGTAAATTGTTCTCTCAATAAGATAACTCAGGAGAAACAAAACAGATTTTGTGCGAGATCGTGCGTATTTGCTTGGTTTCCGTACAAAACCAATCCGCGGAAAGTCTAAAATTCAACATTCAGTATTCCCAACCTAACACACATAACAATGTCCCTCTTCTTACCGCTTAAGTGACATATTGATTTTACTGCTTTAGGCTTTTACCATATTATTTTTAGAGATGTTCAATATAGTAATAATTATAAATTGGAAACTTACCACTGCAATTTCACCTAAATTTCACTGTTAACTTAATTATTATTTTTAAATATTTGCAAAAATTAAGTAAACTCTACAACTCCACTAAAGTTACTGCATTCGTGATGCAAGTAACATTAAGGAAGCCGTGAAAAAATCAGCAAGATTCCATAGACTGGGAGAAAAAAAAGACAGACGTATTTCACGGCCTGCTGGAGTATAGTACACAGAAAACATTTTAAAGCAACAATGTTGAAGATAGATATTTTTGTTTTCCAAATTTTCCGTCATTGAACAGAAACCAAGATGGAGATTTCATTGCAACTAATTAGAAATTCCTCTTTCAGGTATGTAATAAACGATCTTCGCACAAAATAATGTACGATACACGAGCGGTAAGTTTTCTTTCAATTCTCGGAAATTAAAAAAGCTCAACTACGTTTCGCTTTTACAAACTTTTCCTCGAACATGGAAACTTCAACATACCGCTCTTGTAACGCATATTACTATTTTCTGTTATATAAAAGTTCTAAAAAATAATTTGTACACTTCTTTTTAAACCCAAACTGTTGTTAGGTGAGGATAATTATTGATAAAAGAATTATATATTCTTGGGCCGAAATTAGTGCTATGTCTCTGTCTAGATTCGGTATTACACTCAGGTTCAATTAGTGGAAGAGGAATAGCATATCTGCTTATAGAATAATTGTGAGAATTTGAAGAGTACTTCGTTTTATTTCTGTGGTAATCTGTTACTTAGGCCCTCCGTATATTTATCATTTTTTATGTCTAAAACCTTGAAATCTTGATATATGAGATTTCTTGTTAATTTAATTTCTTATGTAATTAAACAAATTGTAAATTGTTCTCTCAATAAGATAACTCAGGAGAAACAAAACAGATGTTATTATATCTCGCCAATCTATTATTCGAAACTCAATAACTGGCTGGACTAAAGCTAAATAAATAGACCGCATTATACTACATGTGAGAAGGGATCGTAGATGGTAAAGTTTATATATCAATTTAGATATATACTCGCTATACTGTTTCATTTAGCACTCTTTTCATATTGAGAGTGAACAAAACTGACTCCATTTTGTGCTTTTCATTAAAAATTATAATTCAGATAAATCAATCACGGATGAATTGACACATTATAAATAAAAGCAAGTCCACACCTGTGGAGTAACGATCAGCGCGTCTGGCAGCGAAACCAGGTGGCCCGGGTTCGAATCCCGGTCGGGGCAAGTTACCTGGTTGAGGTTTTTTCCGGGGTTTTCCCTCAACCCAATATGAGCAAATGCTGGGTAACTTTCGGTGCTGGACCCCGGACTCATTTCACCGGCATTATCACCTTCATATCATTCAGACGCTAAATAACCTAGATGTTGATACAGCGTCGTAAAATAACCCAATAAAATAAATAAAAATAAAAGCAACGTTTTGAGTTTAAAACAGAGGATAGATTAACGACACTAGAAAACTTTTTTTTGGTGCCAGGGTTGCCAATAAAGTGCTCTTCTGTCAAGGTCTTGAAATGCATCATAATATTGCCTCAGTAATTCCTTCGCTTAACGAGACAGCAATAAATATCGAGAATCACGGCCAAAGAACGTTTTCACTACCAGCTGATGAGCAATACCTTCCAGCACGATTGTGCATGTGGCTGGACTTGGTCAAGTTACAGAAATAACAACGCTCATGAGCCAAATACGCAATCTCTTTTTCACAGTTCTTGAAATAGTTTAAATTTAGAACGCTGTGTAGCTTTTGTTTTCTAAGTTACAAGCAACAAGCGGAAAGTGGGCAATTCGTTATGAGGAAATAGGGCATTCTGCCTCTTCTGCGCTTGCCTCTGGCAGAATTTCAAAGCCGTCGCCGTATCACCTGTCCGGCAATCTATTCATCTACATAATTAATATTTTAACGTCACGAGAAGCCTCCGCGGAAAACAAATAGGGCGGCTGTTCTCGCCATCCGATACTACAAGCTACAAGTAAATTTGTGCATAATGTGATCGCTTGCGGAACATTCTAGAGCAGGCGTTGGGAGCCTTCCCATCTATTGCACGCAGCCAGTCTTGCAAGGCTTCGAGTTAACTTGTTTCTTTACTTGACGTAATTTTCAACATCATCCTTGGTGCAATGCAGTTATTTCTACCTCTACGTGGTAAATTATGGTAAACGTCATAAAAGCGAAATGATCCACAACTTTGGCGTGTTATTGCTGTAAGGGGAGGCATGTGTAAACGATGATCATATTAAAAATTGCGTATACATAGGCATCATGCAATCAGAACTAAATTGACGGATGCCCTTAGAAGATTAAAATACATGAAGAAGTCCTCGGAACTGCCGACAATGGCAGTAACAGATGCATTGACATAATCGCCATTAGTGAATCTCTTCTCAAGATATCATCATTGACCCCACCATCTAGTGTTTATAAATGATTTTGCCCCCCCTAATAAAAGATGTAGGTCATCCCATATTATTTGCAGATGACACAAGTATAGTAATTACAGCCAATAACTCCAACACATTCCAACCTTCAACAGAGGAAATTCTCTTCAAAATATGTGACTGGTTCCCAGTCAGTAAATTGGTATTAAATTGTAACAAAACTAATATAATTCAATTTAAATCCTGTCCAAATTCAACCTCGCAAATTTCTAGCGCAATAATTAACAATAGATCCCGATTAGAAACAACAACAGCCAAATTTCTTGGCTTAAAAATTGATAATGTGTCAAATTGGAAAAATCATATTAAAGAAATCACCCCCAAACTGAATTCACCTTGTTTTGGTATTAGATCTATGCAAAAGATAGTAAATATCAATACCTTAAAAACAATACTGTATACTTTGCATACTCCCACTCGGTAATGAGTTTTGGAATAATATTCTGGGGAAATTCCACAGATAATAACAGTATATTTCTATTACAAAAAAAAGTAATTAGAATAATAGTACGTGCCAAATGTAGGGAATCGTGTAGGACTATTTTCAAAAAACTACAAATAATGCCCATGGCTTGTCAGTATATCTTTTCATTAATAGTCTTCCTCGTATGTAATCGTGAAAACTTTGTAACTAATTCAACAGTTCATAGCATAAATACACGTCAAAAAAAATGACTTTCATACTCCATCGGCAAGTCTATCGTGCTATCAAAAAGGAGTGCGTTATATGGCAGTAAAAATTTTTAATAGCCTCCCTATCGATATAAAAAATGAAACTCAAAACATAAGATTATTTAGGGCCAAATTAAAGAAGTACTTAATTTCTCACGCCTTCTGTAAGTGAATTCATGACATTCAACAACGCTTCATGAAATTGATACTAAAACTTCGTGTTATACTAGTAGACTATATTGTAAATCTCATCTGTATATATTTCATCTAAACTGTGACTATAAATTAAGACTTTATATAACAGTATTAAGTTTTTTGACTTGTTCCATATTCTAGCTGTAAGCAATGTATGAATACCATGGAATGTTAATAAATACAATACAGTACAATCACGGTAAAGTCACAAAATGCGGAATGATCCACAACTTTGGCGTGTTATTGCTGTAAGGGGAAGCATGTGTAAACGATGATCATATTAAAAATTGCGTATACATAGGCACCATGCAATTAGAACTAAATTGGCCGATGTCTATAGAAAATTAAAATACACTGTATATGAAGAAGCCCACGGAACTGCCAACAATGACAGTAACAGATGCATTGACATAATCGCCATTAGTGAATCCCTTCTCAAGGTATCATCATTGACCCCACCATCAGCTTTGAAACATATAAAGGACAGCCTGAAGACGTACACGAAGAGAAACGAACAATCTGTACACGAAGAGAAACGAACAATCTATGTTCCAACCATCCAGTTAACTTGTTATAAAGATATATACTAACTTAACCATATCAATGTCACGGAATTGATGTTTGGAACAATAGGAACGATATCTAACTCCTCGTATCAATTCTGTAAGACCCTAGAGCTGCACAGATATTTTCTAAATGATTTGGCCCTCTTCGTAATTAAAGAGTTAGTAAAACTCTAACGGAACCACCTAGGTATATGAACTTTAATTCAATGGACTGAAAAAAACTGATGCGTCATTTTTTTTTCTTATTGGCCTTCATTGTTGTTTACTTGTTTGTCAATTTTCCTACTCTGTTAACTTCCATTGTTTGTTTGTTTATTTGTTTGCCACTTTTCTTATTCTTTTCTATTTCATTGTCTGTCTGTTTGTTCCTGTTTTTCTTTTGTATGCTTTGTCTAATGAAAACCTCTGATTTGAGGAAGCTTTGGTAAATAAAAAATGTAAATTTATTTCCCTCTATAAAACAATAAAAGGACTTTAAAAAATACACCGTCGTTGTTCCTGTAATAACTCCTATGTTATCGATTTTCAGATTTTTGCTCTATTACATAACTTAAATAGTGATACAGCAAATAATAAAATCCTCTATATATAATTATAGGTCTTTGTTTCGAAAATGTAAGAATTCACGGTCTCCTATGTACGGTTGCCATATGTTCAATAAATGTGTTTTATCTTCCTACTGAAAAATTTTATATTTTGCACATAGGAGTTATTGCAGGAACAACGATGATACATATTTACGAAAACAGGATGAAGATATTAGATCAGAATTATACATAATTGACTAACGAAAAAATTGCCTGGAAAATGTAGGAGGCTAACATATATAGACAGTGGAAGTTCTTATCTAAAGCTACCTATCTAAACATACCATCTCCACTTAATACTGTCAAACTTTTACGATTGTCAATAAGTATGTCAGTATGTGTGTGTTTTTCACTGCAACAACGCTGACCATTGACTGCCAATAGAAACATTTATACAGATAACAGCATAATACAAAGTAACGAGTTTTGAGAAAATCCCTATGAGCGCGTGTAACGTCTATACAGGAATTAGGATAATGGAATTAAAACACATAAATATAATTTGCTGTAATATTCAAGTGTGTCTAATGAACGAAATAATATAAGCTATGAATATACATGTAAAACCTCCAATGATGATGATTTAAACAGTATATACTACAAAGAGGACAAGTAAAAAACTCTCTTTTTTAGTCACAGACAATTGAAGAGTCCAGTGGAAGAATGTTGGATGTCATTTGAAATACATTTTGCAGGAGAAGCAATTGAAAGTTTGAAATGCTTAGCGCTCAAAGCTTAACTGTGATTTTCCGATCATTACTGGACAATGACTATCAGTGTTAATGCCATATAACTCTGTATGTACATTCTATATGTCTTAAGCTATGCATTGACAGTCTTGGTTCATTTTCGACAAGAAAGTGACATCCATCATTCTTGCAGTGGACTCTTCAATTAACAATCAACTGATATACTGTATAATATAAGCACATCAGAATATCCCGTAAATATTGTCATTGTTATTTATCCATCTGTATGTGATTAATGCAAAGCTTCTATTAACTGTCTGTAGTTACGTATGCATTACCTCTGATTGAAGTTCTGAGTGATACGTGTATAATCTTACAACTAAACATTATCATAGGGGCAGATAAAAAAGTTAATTTTTTTCTTCCACCATGTTAATAATGTCAAAACAAGTGCTTATACAATTTTTGGCCACTCGAGCGTAATTACGATGGCTCTCCAGAAAGTAAGTTCCCTGGGGTCGTTTACAGGAAGAAAACACAATTTCATGAAAAGATTTATTGGAACAATATATTTCCCACGGGAATTGAGACATTTGTCATACCGTGGGATAAACAGAGAGGTGCAGACGGCCGTTACACATTTATTCTGATCCCAGGTGGCATATTTCTACAACAAAGGGATACAAAGCTTGATCCCACGATATGACAAATGTCTCAATTCCGGTGAGGAATATGTTGGGAAATAGCCCAACAATTTTGTATCTGATCCAATAAATCTTTCCATTAAATTGTGTTTTCTTTTTGTAAAAGGCCTTAGGGAAACTTTTCTTGCGGCCCTAGTAATTGCGTTCGAGTGGCCAAAATTTGTATAATCACTTGTTTTGACATTATTAACATGGTGGAAGAAAAAAATAATTTCTTTATCTGCCCCCATAAGAATGTTTGCTTGTTAGACAAAAAATAACCAGTTAAGAGAAGTCGCTATAAAAAGCCAGGCAGACAGAGAAAGGGCTAGCTGAAAACTACTTTTAGGTATCAAATATGGACCTACTGAAAACGTGTTTCTCCTGAAAATCTTGAAATCTGTTTTATTTTCAGCATCACAGATCTTCCGCTGTATACTTGTATAACGAGAAATTGAAAGTGCCAGCATTCTATCAAAGGCTATAATTCTGTCGATAGCATGAACTTTTATGTTTATCGACGTGGTATTTTGTATTCTCTCTCTCTTTTTTTTCAATTGGGTGATGTGGCAACCACAATTTAAAGGACTGTCCGTTTAGCGATGGGCCAAAAATAATATAGGCCTAAAACCTTAATGTCATGACATGCAAAAGAAACAAATGAAATACAAAGAAACATTAAAACAAATGAAATACATAGAAACAATAGTTTCATACTCAACGTCCCGACTACAATATTTTTCTCTAAGGTGATAACGGATAAGTTTACAGAAGGTTTGATTCTGAACACCAAAACGATCTTCACACAACTTTTCTTTATACAGTATTTTATTTCTTGATAATTAAGGTTTCCTCCAGGACCGGATTTCCCTTTAAACCCAGGGCAATATGTGCACAAGGGTAAGATGTAACATACAAATAGTAATCTGACAAAATTTTCCGTTTTCTTTTTCTTTCTTCTTTCCTTTTCTTTTTTTTTTTTGTGTGGAATTTGTGTTGAACATAATTTCATTGTTGGAAAAATGTTGTTTTGCTAGTACTGGAACAAATGTAATTGAATTGAATGAGTGGTGACATATCCTAATTGAAAGGAATAAAGGTAACGTGGTAAAACCATGTTTAACTTAATGTCTCTTTGTGACCAATTTTCATTGTCCTTATTCTTGCGGTCTTTTACCAGAATGCGTCACTTCTACACGCCGTTTTGCCCTAAGCGGGATAAGGTACAACTTTATCTTTTGTATTAATATAAAAAATCATCTTATAAGCATTATCGGTATTCTATTATTTGGTCCAGGGCGCATGCGTCCGCTGGAGTCCTCATATCTCGTGTCCAATGTTAACTGAGAGCTTCAGGCACTCACCTTCATGTTAACGACGTCATAGGTTTGTTTGCCGAGCCTAACCAAAGACAGACGATTTTGCTGATTTAATCATTTGTGGCACTTACGAATGTCTGAGTTTCACACTTAGTATTTTAATTTTTTTTTTTAATTTTGTTCGTTTTCAGAAACATTATTTTATCATCTGAACAAGAAAATATTGGATTTAGCTTTATATCCTCAGAAGGATTTTGCTGGCATTGTGGTCAATCGGCCAGAAATTCATTCACGCAATGATCAACATCATAACGATAGGCCTATTGCTCTTCAACTAAAATCCTGTGCGGGCTTAAGTTTCAAGAATAAATTTGTAATGTTCTGTCGTAACAATTATTTCGCCCTTAAAAAATTGAATGAAGTTTAATTGTAATAATAACATGAATGCCATATTTTATTCCTCGTTTTTAATACACGACTATATTCATTTGTTAACAAAACAAAAGAACTATATCCAATGTCAATAACATACATAGCCTACATTGTTTGTCTATGCCTTGAGGATTTAACTCGCTCTGTGATGATGATCTCGTGGATATATAGAAACTAGCGCCTGAAGCTATCATTCAAAATTGAACACGGAGTGTATTACCACAGTCTACTATATACAGTCGCGAAGCTTGAGGTGATTTTTTGCAAATCTCCTGATAAAGCGCTCCAAGCGATTAGCAACTAGAAACAATAGACTGTCCACGGTCGACTTTGGACTGTGTCGTATTTTCATCGAGTGCTAGCTCGTTGCGTATTTCACATTGATGCTTGTGAAATGTTCGTTATTGGTTGTAATGAAAATGTTAATGGCTAAAATACAATAATTGGAATAATAATATTTTACTAGAGACGTAGAAAAATTAAGTTTGTTTTAATGAAATTTATTGATCACGTTTTATTTTCAATTCTGATGGGATTATTATTGCTTAGGCCTACTTTTTTTTTCAAAGGATATGTTTTTAATTATAGCTGTTAATTTTGTTGTTATTTTTATTTGTTACTTTACTAGAGACGTAGAAAAAGTCTGTTACAATAAAATTTATTGATCACGTTTTATTTCCAATTCTGGTGTGATTATTATTGCTTAACCTCAACTACGTAAGCCTACACTACAAGTACCGGTACACGTAAGTTACTCCATTAATTCATATTTCCATTATTATTGTTGTAAAGGGAAATGAAAATTAATATTTATTGGTTTCATAGTTAATTATCGCTATAATCTTGAATGAGTGAAGCGATTATACTAAATTTCAGTTGGTTTTGCACAAACAAAAATAATATTAATCTATTTCTTGCAGGTATCTTCGAGTTTATGGTGGAATTTAATATACTTCATTAAAATAATAAATTATCTTTATGCATTTAATATTTCAATAATGGAAGGAAGGTGTTAATTTTTCCAAAAGAACACAACGAAAGTGTAACATATTTTGTCGTCTACTAGGAGCGAGATCTGCGATGATGAGGCGATAGTAGCGATCCTAGTGGTGGGCAACTACCCATGTTTGCATTTTTACTACATATTGAGCTTCGCGACTGTATATAGTAGACTGTGATACAGTCACGAAACTTAGGATGATTTTTTGCATTTCTCGCGATAGTTGCTAGCCGCTTGAAGCGCTGTGAGTACTAGGAACAATAGACTGTGCCATTGTCATCTTGATCTAATAGAGCTCGTAAGACAAACCATGTGACTCGCTTAACCCGATCACGCAGGGCGGCGTTTCAACCATATAAATTAGTTGGAATGCATAAACAGCAACATGTATTTCTCTAAAATGTAGTGTAATTGCATTAATAACATTTAAAACAATGATTATGAGACATTTCAGAGATAATTCACTTGCGAGTTAAGGTGTCATTATTTTTGGTGTGAAAATTACGTTGTTCGTATGTGTAATACCTGCCTTTATTTCGATTAAATATTGCGAAATTCTTGTACATTCATTTAAGCACGATTCAGTAATTTTCAGTTGCACCGCAAGATATTTAGGTATGTTAAAATTATAGGTTATGTTTACTTCTAGATCATATGATCTAGGGTTTACTGTACCAGTTGCCCCTTTCTGTCTAATTTTAGTTGTCTCCAATGCCCTGCCATTACGTAGTTATGTATGTTATGTCATATGGAAATTATAGGTTATATTTACTATATTTAACTTATATTCCTATATTCGCAATTATATATTATAATTAAGCATAATATCATGTATGATACCCTGCACATTCAATTTGTCTGTATTTTAATACTACAATTGAGTACTGAATTAGGTACCTAAGAGACGAAGTAACACAATCGAAAGTACACTAATTTCATAGGAGTGGTATGGTAAATTTTCTGTCTACAATTAAGGAAGGTAGATGTGCTAAATTAAAATCACAATATAAATTCTTTTCTATTAAACCTCAAAATAGCTTCAATTCTAAACTTAAAATGTTGACGCGAACAGATTATGTTAACATGTAAAATTCTCTTCACATTAAAATAACACAGCTTTGTAATTTATGTCTGCAACATATTATGCAACAAGAAGTAAACGGAACTTATGGATACATTACACTAAATAAAGCTTAGCAATGATACGCAATAAAGTTATAATATAATATTTCACTGAGTTCCATACACTGAAATAGAAAACTCGAACATATGGTACATTACGGTTTGGATCGAAAAGGCATTGACTGTGCCGTATTTCGCATTGTTGTGAAAAGTTGTGTAAACTGTGAAATGTTCGTTATCGGTTGTAATAACTGTAAATGGCTAAAATACAATAATTTGAATAATAATATGGGACAAGGAGACGTTTGTAGCACTATAAATTGTAAGAAAAAGATGTCAGAGTTATCCTTCTTCCGAAAGATACAGGAAGGTGAGTTTATAAAATATAATATATACTTTATGAAAATAATATATAAACTTTATGTATTTCATATTTCAATAATGGAAGGAAGGTGTTATTTTTTTCAAAAGAACACGATATCTAAAGTACAATAATTTTATCGTCTGCTAGGGAGGCGATAGTAGCGATCCTGGTGGTGAGCAACTATCTACTGTATATTTGCATATTTAGTAAGTATTGAGCTTCGTGGCTGTATATATTAGACTGTGGTATTATGTATAGTTAAAGCGTGGACAATATTTAGGGTACGAAATGCATGGCCAGGGGTTAAATCCGGTCCTGATTCTTGTATACAGGCTACAGCAGGACTTGCAGTGACGATGCCCATCTTTTCAGGTCTGAAGCGAGTGGCGTGGCCCCCTCCGCCAGAGCATCCGCAGCGCATCGTCACAGAACAGCCGGTCTACACAAAGGTACAGTGACGCTCAAATTTTTACACGCAAAATAATTACTGCCAAGAGAGCGGTTCTGACAGTTCTCAGTGGTGTTGCAAAGTTGCAGCAGCTAGCGCCATGTACCACTTTTGAAATGTCTACTTCCTATACCTGTTTTTTTTTTTTTTACTAAAGATGGGGCATGATATTAGCGCTGCGATCGGAAAAACAACTCTATAACACATAGCGTGGGATGGCTGTTGCTATGGTAACAACGGCTGAGTTGCCAATATTATAGTTCCCACGTGGTGAGTATAGTTTCTGTCAGATGCATTTCCAATTCACTGTGGGCTAAAGCAAGGAGATGGACTGTCACCTTTACTTTTTAACTTTGCTCTAGAGTATGCCATTAGGAAAGTCCAGGATAACAGAGAGGGTTTGGAATTGAACGGGTTACATCAGCTGCTTGTCTATGCGGATGACGTGAATATGTTAGGAGAAAATCCACAAACGATTAGGGAAAACACGGGGATTTTACTGGAAGCAAGTTGTTGTTGTGTAGTGCCTTGCATCTGGCAATGAAGCCATTAGCAGTCGTGCTTTCCAATACTTTTGAACTGTAGTTTCTTCTGATCTTAATGCTTCACAGGTCTTCAAGTGGTCTTCATTCATTTCTGCTGGATCGTTACACAGGACACATATGGGTGAAGCTGAGATACCTATTCTGTAGAGATGACTTGCTAGACAGTCATGATTTGTCAATAGTCTGAAGGCTGCAACTGCTGTTTTCCTTGGTCTCTGGGGGATTATATCTGGGTTGGAAAGTAGTGTAATCCGTTTTTTGTCTTTAGCATTTGATTCTATTTCTTGTAGGTATGAAGGAGAAAATTTTGTAGTGATCAAGCATTTTATTGAGGAATACGAGAAATTAAATTTAGACTTTTGTTTTTTTGTTGTGCCTTTCTTGGCAAGTGTGTCTGCGGTTTCATTCTCCATGACTCCACAGTGTGCTGGAATCCATTGGAGACGGACAATCTTATTAACTTTTTGGAGTTGTGTTAGCATTTTGTAGCATTCTCTTATTTTTGTTGACTTCTTTGTAGCATTTGAACATATTCCCTGAATTGCAGCTTTAGAATCTGAAAGAATTACTGTCTTGTTATATTTATTTAAGGGAAGATTTAATAATTGTCGGAGAGCCTCTATTTCATCATCATAATTTGTTGTTTCTCTGCCAACAGAATGATAAAAGGAAAAATGTGTACATGTAACTCCAGCTCCAGTAAGGTTTTCTGTGGTGGATCCATCGGTATATATGCGTAGCCATTCTTCTGTAGGGTATCTAGTATTGATCGTTTCCAGTGCTAGAAGTTTTTGTATTTCTTTTGGTGTGTCTGATTTACTTATTTCCTCTGTTAATTCCAAACTGAAGGTAGGTTGCAATAATTCCAATGGATTTTCTCTTATGAGTAAAATTTCTCTGGTGTTAGGAATGTTCAATTTGGATTTAATCTGTGTTACCTTTTCTAGGAAACTACAATGAGTTTTAAGGATTGAAGAAGGGAGGTTCTTTTCTGTCCATTGAGAGTTTGGCAGTCGTAACATTTTCTCATGTTGGAGCAGTGCTTGTTCTTCTATTTTTGTTGTTATTGATGGGGTCTGTGTTAAGGCAAGCATGGCATCAACAGGTGTGGATTTAACTGCTCCAGTGATTAGACGAAGAGCCTGATTTTGTAGTTGTTCAAGTTTATGGATGTTAGCATTTGCTGCTGT
The DNA here is from genome assembly GCF_040183065.1 of Periplaneta americana. Classification (NCBI taxonomy): domain Eukaryota; kingdom Metazoa; phylum Arthropoda; class Insecta; order Blattodea; family Blattidae; genus Periplaneta; species Periplaneta americana. Next base: position 153,864,563 of record NC_091130.1, read on the forward strand.
TATTAATGCTTCAGAGCAGTACAAGAGGTTTGGTTTAATATACATTTTGTATGTTGTATTAAGGACTCTCCTTGAGCAGCCCCATTTAGCACCAGCTAACCTTTTCAGGATTTGCAGTTTCTTTTCAACCTTTTCTGAGATGTTTGTTATATATTTTTTCCAACTAAGTTTTCTGTCGAAAGCGATGCCCAAGTATTTGGCATCATCAACTGCTTTGAGTGGTTTATCATTATAATTTATGTTAATAGTCATTGGTTTATATTTTAGTGTAAATAATTCATAAGTTGTTTTTTCTACATTAATAGTCATGAGGTTTTTGGAGCTCCATTCATGTACTTTGTTTAGGGCTTTTTCTATTCTGTCTTTAATTAATTTAGGTTGTTTTGGAGAGCCTGGAGTCCAAATGACTACGTTGTCAGCAAATAAAGCAATTTTGGTTTCTGAAGCTTTTATTATTGATGGAAGGTCGTTTATATAAATATTAAAGAGTGTTGTGCTCAGAACAGCACCTTGTGGAAGTCCTCGGTGTGTTTGTTTATATTTGGAAATGTATGTATTATATTTTGTAGCACAAAATCTTTGTGAAATAAATTGGGTTATCCATTTCAGCATGTTACTTTTCACACCTATTGATTGCAACTTCTCAATTAATTTATTTCTCCAGACTGAGTCATATGCTGACTGAAAATTAATGAATACTGCTAAGCTGTCCTCTTGTCTATTGAAAGCTTCCTTGATGTCTTGGCTTAGTAGAAGTACATTTTCACTTGTACTATGATTCTGTCTGAAGCCGGTCTGTGAACTATTAAGTTGTAGTATTCTAGGAACCAGTTAAGTCTAGATGCTACCATTCTTTCCATCACTTTTGCAATAACGCTGGTTTTACATTTCCATTTCGTACAATATTCCCGTCACAAGACATAATCATATACTTTGTCTTCTCAGGATTTACTTCCAAACCTATCTCTTTACTTGCTTCCAGTAAGTCCCATCCGACTGGAAAAAAGCCATATCATCCCGATTTTAAAGAAAAATAAACCTTCAAACAATATTAATAGCTACAGACGTCAGCTGGTAGCGCGCATCAGCTGATCGAGTGGTCGCCCAAATTGGCAACGTAGCGCTGTAATTCCAAGTACGGCCGCTTGACTGTCATGCCCATCTTTCGAAAAATAATGAACACGTATAATCTTGTATCTGCACAGATCCGAACTTTACTACGTTATATATAAATAATCTTTAAATTTGTCGTCAGAAAAATTTAAAATCTCAAAGACAATACAATGCATACTTTTTGTGTGCGTTCTTAGCGAGGTTTAACTGAACACGTGTCCCTGTTTCGTCGTTGGACGTAGTTGAAGTTGAAAATGTTAACACTGGAATTCGGAGAGAAGCTATGCAGGCCGAGTTCTAGAATTTTCATTCCCATCTCTTGAAAGGAAATGTCAGAATAGCTCCTTTGCGACCTAAATATAGTGCTAAATAAAATTAACCTCACTGCATGCTGTCCACAACGTACGTTACAGTAGGCTATATCATTTAAACATCACTTTTTTATTTCGTAGTTTGTATCTAGGGATATGATTATGATTCCCAATATTGTTGCTAATAACGGTTGCTAACTTAGGACTTAAAGGTAATTTACACTATTGGTGATTTCGATCACTTTGGGTTTTATTTGGTAAAAACTTACTTTTTAATACGGAATTTATTTAAATTGCAAATTACATATACCGCGCACACAAAGTTTGAAAGGCTCTGCCCCCAAAATACAAAAATAAAACTTTCAACAAATGTAGCTTCTCGGCAACAAATTAAAAACAATTAAACACAAATACTTCAGTTAATAATAAGTTTTATCCTAGAACAGGACGCATTTCAAACTTAACCTATGCGCATGCCTTGCACGCATGCAGTTGTCTACGTTATTTATTTATTTATTTATTTATTTAATCCACTCAACAATGTAATTACAGAGTAGATAAAATGAAAATAACAGTAGTAATACATATAATAATGGTATTTAAACTTAAACAGTTACAATCCAATACTACTCAACAAAAGATATTAAGCAAATATTACATGTAAATCTCGGTAAACAAAAACAAAAGTATTTACAGTATGAAGAAAACATGAAATGCAAATAACTAGTCACAGATTAGCAACAATAATACAATAACTGCTGACGAACTAAACTTACGTTGTCAGAATTAGGAGTGAGTTCATAATGATAATTGATATGAAATAATTTAAGAAAGAAGACCAAAAATACAACATGCAAACCAGTTAAGACCTATTTATTAGCAAAATACTTATGGAGTGTTTTGAACGCTACTGGTATTTATTTCTCTCAAGAGTGTGGGTCTATCCTGAAAGATGTCAATATTGAATATTGCTCAGTTTATTATAGAAGGAACAGATTCTAAGAAGTGGAGAGTACTTGTAATAACATGTCCTAGCATAGTTTATATTAAATGTTTTACTGGTCCTACAGTTCTCTCTTGGTACATGTATTGCTATCCTGGACAGTAGATGACTATTTACATAACTTGTTAATAAATTATGGAGGCATTTTATATCAATATTATTTCTTCTGTGTTGCAAACTTTCAAAATTAAAGAGAGAGAAAAGAGATGAGTACGAGATACTACTTTCATTATTTTAACACGATATCCTGCAATATTAATATTACACGTTGGTAAATTAACCGCTTTTATTGTGGTTTGTTGTAATAAGTACAGTACCTGCCATTACTATTAACTTCTTTAGTCTTCGATGTTTTCATCGCCATCATTCGCCTACAATAGTCCTGTTCCAGGACGGAACTAGATCGGAGCAGCTGATTGTAGATGCTACACTTCTGAAGCTCTTTTCAACACGAGGCAGCGATACGCGTGCCCCATAATCACGAATCCATTGAAAATATAAGACGCACAAACTACACATTTATCATACTTGAACTTGATTCTAACACAATGTAGGCTAATCCAAACGCCATTTTAACAATGTTAACAATTACTGAAGAAAATGGCATGAGCTACCACCTTATGAATTGCGCGGCAGAAAATCGGGCAGTGTTGCCAACTTCATTTCAAATAAGCCGCGCACCCGTATTTTTTACTTTTATATTTCGGAAAAAAAAAGTGCGAGTTATTCGAAAAAAAAATACGGTATTAATAGTAAAAGTAAAGTAATATAAATAAAATTGTAAGCAGAAATTGAGACAAATAATAGTTGAAATAAGGAGGGGGGGGGAATAGGCCTACGAAAAAATTAAATAATGGACAATTTTAATTTAAATAAAATGAATATTTGCTTCTCTTACTGAAAACATTAATGTTACTTAATTCTGGATTTGTTAATTTAATAATCTGGTGTATAATTTTGGCCCATAGTACAAAGAATGAATCTGCCCAGATTTTGTTGATATAATACATTTCGGTTCAGATAAAAGAGCTAATATACAGTATTACGCCTAGTATTAACAAAATGTTTCTATATTATTTTACGACTTTTATTAAAAAAGTTAGAGCTAAATTGTAGATTTGTTCAATGTTATGAACACAAAATTCTGGAAGAAAAAAGGTCTTCATGAACATATTTTAATTATTATTTTGAGCAAAGACAACTGAATAAGATGTGATTTAGCATCACCACTCCGCGAACACCACCGACATGAGAATATTCACATTTTCAGCTATCAGTAGAGATGGTAGATTTTCGCAATAACGGTAAATGGGAAATGTGCCCAAATGCTGTCAAAATAAATCATTTTATGTTTAAAAGCATGTTAAATGTATTACTACAGTTTTCTAATCCGTCATAAAATGTGAAGTTGAACATAAAATGCAAAATGTATGTGGTTCTGCGAAATACCAGCAAAATTACATTTTATCAGACATTTTCGTATTTTTGTATTTAAAAAAAAGGTTATCTAAAGGCCCTCGCAATATATGGGCTTGTAAAATAATTCGGTAAATCTACCTTACCTAGCGATCAGTAAAGTCATACTACCTGCCGAGCTACAGTTATTTACGTTTGTGAGGAAAAAAGCGAACGGCATGTCTAAACCAATTTATCTCCAACTTCTATACTAGGGGCAGAAGAAATAGGCGGTTATGGCGAACCCCTCATTCACTACTCCGACTCCTATACTCCTCAGAACCTGCTGGGTGTATGGTCATGTCCCAAATAACTTACTCTTTCATTCACATATTTTGCACTACAGGAAAACTTAAAAGAACAAATAAAATAACGTGATTTCTAGTAATTACAAATACCTTAACTTATTGAATATTGTTGTTTTGTTTAGTCAATTGTCCGAACACAGGTCTGAATCTCATAAGTGACAACAATAAGGCATCACTCATGAAGTAACTAAGCCAGGAGATAATGGGTTATGGTGGCCAGTTCCCTTCCCTCTGCCATTGCATACAATAATCAGACTTTAGAGATATCATTTATAATATTTCGCAAGTTGGCCATTTCACAAATGTAATAATTATTATTATGTAATGTAAACCTAATATAGGAGAAATAAAATTTTTAGCATTACACACAAGTATTTTGTTTTTATGCGTTTTCAGAATATTGTAATGAAATAGTAGATAATAAATAATGTTTATACAGTTATCAACTTTGTGAATCATGAGAAAATTAAAAATTAAAGTGCAAAAATTTAATATACATTTTGCCGTGTGTAGAAAATGTAGCCTACGTTATTATAACATGAACGAGTTTCGTAATAGAAAATACTTATGTATTAGAAGCACACTTAAGAATGGCTTAGCTTAACAAAACAAATAACACAAGTACGACTAAAAAATCGTTCTGCAAAATTTCTCTGAATCGATCTTAGAGAAACAACACACCCCTTGGCACTGGCTATCTGCGTTGATGATAGGACACTTTTAATGCCCTTACAATCTCTTTCAAAAAACAGTAAACTTGATAAATAACGCCTCTAGTATGACTTCTGATATCAAGGCTTGACTGAGACAAGATAGCGATTACTTGGATGATTAGTATTTTAAAATACTGATTATTATTACATATATATTTGTGAACAAGCTATAACACAGTAGTATCACAGACGAGCACTTGTCAACAACTAGCATTCGAACGCAGCGATAGGAAGGTCTCTTTGTTCAGGTCATAAACCGCTAGAGAAAGTGTGGAGTGAGTAGTTTCCGCACAAGACCAAAAACCCGCCTATTTCTTCTGCCTTTACTATAGTACGACGTAGTCTATCCTACAATATGTCGCTCTGTCTGTGGACCGTTTAAACCAATCAAAGATGACAATCTCAACGGCTTGAACTGAAAACATGAAGGAAATGATCATTTAAAATAAATAATTCATAAAAATAACTACACAATAGTAGGCCTATATATTTTTGTAAGAAAGTTTGCTCGGAATTAATTAATTTAATATTTTAATTCGTGTGTTCTTGCAATTAAACATTTTGAAACAAAGAATGAAATTAGTTGAAATGCTATTTCTACCCCTCAGGTTGAGGAAATTGTAACTAGTGATGGAGGAAATAATTTAAATACCGATATATTGATATTGCAATATATTGCAAACCTAATTTCGATAATCGACAAATTTTGCAAACACGATTATTGATATATCGCTATTCCGTAAGCAAATTGCATTTTCAGGCGTGCATTTACTGTATTAAAATTAATTTACTTAAATTTTAATTTTCCTTTTCACCATTGAAATTAACATCATAACAGTCAAAAGCATAAATTTAAAATTGTAACAATAAACAATACATTTTCAATACCATTATGCTGTACGTCCTAGCCTAAATCAAAATTATGGTGGAGGTAAGGTGAGCTTAAATGATATAATGGGAAAGAGTTACGTGAATTCTACATGGTTGAGTATTTGATATTGGAACACGATTCAATTATTCCAATTTTATATAGAATTCAATCTAGGACACAGATATAATGCTCTTTTTTTACCTAACAATGTAACCATTTTTAAATGTAAGTAAATAGAGCTTGTAATTATTTTTAAATGTAAGTAAACCGTACTTAGAATGTTACAAGTTTTAACAAACTTCACAGTTGATTTGATACAATCCTTCTATAGTAAGTTCCCATTGCAAGTTATTGTTACACTCCAACATTCCAAACAACAATGGTGATGATTATAGGGATAGAATTTTTATGCACTAAAAATATATAATAAGAAAACAGAATGTCAGTACTAGGTTGTGCATAGAAATCATTGCCGTAAACAAATGTCACATCGATATTAAATCTTTGTTTCTCTTTCCATTTCAGAATATAGAAATAAAAGTTTTGATACCCGTTTTGAGGTCAGACGGTTCCCTTTCAGATGAGATTTGCTTCTGCTTTGGAGAACATTGATAACAATATTTAAACAGTAGTAGAATTATCGGAGTTTTCTAGTGTGGATTTTGTTGTTGACAAAAAAAAATAATAAAAAATAAATAAATAAATAAATAAATAAATTTATGAGAAAACCGATATATTACACGATATATTGAATCAAAATTTCGATACTGATACACGAGTATCTATATATCGAAACGAAAATATCGGTATTTCGTAAAACCGATATATCGTTCCCATCTCTAATTGTAACGTATTTTAAGATGGCGTGCAAGACCCATATACGCTAGAGTCGAGATAGTTATTTCATGTAAAGCAAAAACAATGACATTACAATGGGAAAAAATATGCAAATAGGTACGTAAAGAAACAAAACCATTAGACCAAAAAGACATAATTAAAACAATTTCGAGTATAGTACGTTTTCTATACCACTATCAAAATAATTCACGATCGAAACCAATGACTACGACAGCAGTCATTGAAACTATGCAATGAAGACCATGAACAGCGTTACGGGGTTCCATTGGAATTTGAGGAATCATCTCTATACCTAAGGTAATCTTTCGCTCAATAAAACTTATCAGCAATTATTTAAAAATCAATCTAATTTACATATTTAATTATGATCTCCTTTTCTTTTCTTCTATTGACACCATTTTTACCTTGTCCTTCTCAATAATGGCACTCTGTAAATTCAGGAGATTGTTTTCCAATAAAACGATATAGGGGAGAGTCGGGTAGTATCGGACATCGGGTAATATCGGGCAGTGAGTTTCTTTCATCTACTACACGATGATAGTACCTGATTGACATGGTTACGTTTCTGTGATGTCGCATAGAGAAACGTAACCATGTCATTCAGGTACTACCATATGGTGGTAGATGAAAGAAACGCACTGTTCGATATTACCCGATGTCCGATACTACCCGACTCTCCCCTACTGTATATATTGTTCGTAATAATCTTGAGAGTTGCAAGGGTTAATAAAATATCTATAAAATAATAATAATAATAATAATAATAATAATAATAATAATAATAATAATAATAATAATAATAATAAAGTATTTTCCAAGAACAATTCAGCTATTGGATGCAATTATTCATTGTTATAAATGAATGCTTCAAAATTACTTTTTTCCGCTGGTCACATAGACCTATTTCATTAATTTGATGTTACAGCCTTTTTCGAGGGAGTTCAGTTATGGTTACGTGTTGGACTAATGTACAGCTGTAAAAAAAAAGTGGCAGCATTCGTCAACAGCGAATATTTTCTAAGTCCACTTCGGATAAAGGTGATGTTACGTGATACATGTGCTTATAGAAGCAGTTTCGGAACTAAGATGTTTAAGCAGAAGCCATTCACATCTGTGTCTGGTAGAGCAGCGGTAGTGTATTCACTTAATGATTCGAAGGTTGTGAGTTCCAGCCTTGTTCAAGTTATCATTCTATTTTGTTATCGTTCTTTAGCGATATAAATAATACTCAAGTTATCATTATTTTATATTGTTACCGTTCTTTAGTGATATAAATAATATTAAAGTTATCATTTATATTATGTTATCGTTATTTAGCGTTATAAATAATATTAAAGTTATAATTTATATTGTTATTGTTATTTAGCGTTATAAATAATATTAAAGTTATCATTTATATTGTTATCGTTATTTTGTGTTATAAATAATATTCAAGTTATCATTTTATTTTGTTATCGTTTTTAGCGATATAAATAATATTGTTATCGTTATTTAGCGTTATAAATAATATTCAAGTTATCATTTTACTTTATCGTTTTTTTAGCGATATAAATAATATTCAAGTTATTTATATTCTGTTATCGGTATTTAGCGTTATAAATAATATTCAAGTTATTTTATTTTGTCATCGTTTTTAGCGATATAAATAATACTAAAGTTATCATTTATATTCTGTTATCGTTCTTTAGTGATATAAATAATAATAATAAATTAGCCCGTACACATCCCGTAAGGGTAAGGGCCTCCTGTTGTCACAGGGAATTGCTCATAAGTAGACTCCTAAGGTGAGCATATAAATAATACTGAAGTTAATTATAGGCCTATTCTGTCATCGTTATTTAGCGTTATAAATAATATTCATGTTATTTTATTTTGTTATTTTTAGCGATATAAATAATATTCAAGTTATCATTTATATTCTGTTATCGTTCTTTAGCGGTATAAATAATATTCAAGTTACTTGTCTTCTGTTATCGTTAGTCCACACCTGTGGAGTAACGGTCAGCGCGTCTGGCCGCGAAACCAGGTGGCCCGGGTTCGAATCCCGGTCGGGGCAGGTTACCTGGTTGAAGTTTTTTCCGGGGTTTTCCCTCAACCCAATACGAGCAAATGCTGGCTAACTTTCGGTGCTGGACCCCGGACTCATTTCACAGGCATTTTCACCTTAATTTCATTCAGACGCTAAATAACGTAATGTTGATACAGCGTCGTAAAATAAAATCTACGTTCTGTTGTCGTTATTTAGCGTTATAAATAATATTAAAGTTATTATTTTATTTTATCGTAAAATCCATTTGTAAGTAAGTTGTAAGTATCGTTTTTAGCGATATAAATAATACTCGAGTTACCATTTATATTCTGTTATTATTTAGCGTTATAAATAATATTCAAGTTATTATTTTATTTTTTTTACCATTTTTAGCGATATAAATTATATTCAAGTTATCATTTATATTCTGTTATCGCTCTTTAGTAATATAAATAATATTCAAGTTATCATTAAGCTCTCATTACGTTCCGTTATACAAGGTGAATACAGACAAAATTAATAACTGACAGTCCAAGACTTCTTTCTTGGGACTATTTCAAAGAGAAAGTTTTCTACCGGCGATTACACACTATTGGGGACTTGAAAACGTCAATACAATAATAAATTCAGGCCATTCCAAAAGAAATAATTCAACGTGTCATGAAGAGCTTCCACGAGCTCTTTCAGCCATGCATCAACGCCTAGAATTGCGGTCTTGTAGAACACGAACATTGGATATTCTGCGGTGGAAATCTCACATGCCAGAAAGAAACTTCAATGCATGTATAAGAATCGAAATATATTTTTTTTAATCAAGATGTTCAGAAATACATAAAAACCAATGAAATGTCTTTGTAGAATATTCGAATAGACTCTCAGCTCGCTGTAAGTTTTATAATTGGTGTGAATGGTAATTTGGACATACTGTATGTATAAGACATGAAGTACTTAGCTAGAATTTCTAGATGTGTGAAAAGAATTCGTATTAGGCCGTATATCTTAAAATAATCACAAACCACAGACATTTTTCCATCGGTAATTGTCTTGGCAGAATGACATATGCATTCAGAATAAAATTAAAGTAATCCTGTACAAATCTAAGTTATTACTTAAGAAATGTAAGTAAATTAATTAGACTATAAATTTAAAATATAATACAGTTAACCTGAATAGTAAATAAAATTAAATAACTGAGGATGAAAATAAAATAAAACCCACTCTAAGAAAGAAAATCACATAATCCACCATTTTATGACGACCCAATCTATATCTATTTAAACATTCATATCTCACTTGTAAATAAATTCGTTTCTAATAAGGGAACACCAATGTGCTTTTTCTTATTGACACTCTTAATATACAATTAATCAGGTAACTTCTGGAAATTTACGAGCTCCAGAAACATGACTTTTTCTAGTCAAAGTATTAAATAGTCTCTTTAAGACAGATTTCCATGCTCAACATGAGAATAGAACCCGGGATCTCAAGATTTATAGTCTTTATAGTAAGGCAAAACTCAACACACTAGAACAATACGAAATATACAAACACACTAAACACACCCCGATCAAATTCTCAACACACATATCAATTTCAGTACACACACACTATTTGACTCCACTTTTCAACACCTTTCAACAATCAAACGCACCCACATAACAGGCAGAGAAGTTCGAGACGACACCGAGATCTATAGTGAGGATCACGTAAGAGTAGTTCCCAAAAGTCTAATTTGGCCGTCTCTTCAGTGTTGCCAACTAATACCAGAATCACAAAGAGGCTAAAATCACAATGCTACGTACTGAAATAATAATAATAATAATAATAATAATAATTATTATTATTATTATTATAATAATGTCTTGCTTATTTATCACATCTCATCTTCATGTTGCAAGGTGTTTCCTAAATGGTTCAATAATTTATTTATGAAATAGTATATTTTCCTCCTGGACTACTCGTATAGGCCTATTATGTTGGTAATTAGGATTAGTATGATCTAATATTACAACTTATTTTGCCAGGCAACATGAAATTTATTGCTTTGACTAAAGAGTTTACGATTAATGAAACCTAACCTAAAAATGTATTTATTTACTTGCATTTTCATCAGTTTGCATTACTGTAAACCGAAATCATTGCTGCCAACATAATAGTTAGAAAATAACTGCCAGTTGTAGTATTTGTCAGTACCCGAAATTCGAAACGAAGTTGGTAAAAGAAAATTCAACCTGAGAGCTAGAAAATCACTACGATCCACTAGCATATTTAGTAATAGTGGAAAAATTGTTAGGTTTCACCCTTAGGGTATTAAGTAAGCTGATCCGGACTATAGTAGGCTCTGAGGATGGTGTGATGAAGCACCGAAACAGCTGTAAGCCGCACAAACTTACATAATTACTCGAGTAAGACCGCTAGTTAATCAATTAGGGTGGAATTCATAGTCGTCACTTATAAAATGAGTGAACCCTTAAGTAATAAGTGTTTGCTTATAATAAGGGAACCCTTAAGTCAGTTCCGAATTCATAGACAACACTTATTTTCACGTAATGAGTGCTCACTTACAGCTGCCGGACATGACGTCATAACAAAAGCTGACTCTCATTGAGCTAATCGAAAGCAGCTCTACATGTGGAGTTGCTATAACAACGAGTTATCAATATTATTGTACTGAATAGTTATATACAGCAATAGTTTCATGATATGTTAAATTCTAGTTGCATGTTAGTTATAGTTATAATCAGATATCCTACTAATTGGAACACATGTTCTGTAGTAGTGAATTTCTTAAATAAATAAATTAAGCCTATTAGGCCTACTATATAAAACTGTAATCCTCAAAATCATTCTCAGTATCCCTTTTGAAAATGATTGGTCACTTAAGGGTACAGATCAGCTCACTTAAGTAATCACTCATTAATTAATCAGGTCCCCTACTTTTTCTAGTGTTTATAAATGATCTTGCCCCCCTTATAAAAGATGTAGGTCATCCCATATTATTTGCAGATGACACAAGTATAGTAATTACAGCCAATAACTCCAACACATTCCAATCTTCAACAGAGGAAATTCTCTTCAAAATATGTGACTGGTTCTCAGTCAATAAATTAGTATTAAATTGTAACAAAACTAACATAATTCAATTTAAATCCTGTCCAAATTCAACGTCGCAAATTTCTAGCGCAATAATTAACAATAGATCCCTATTAGAAACAACAACAACCAAATTTCTTGGCTTAAAAATCGATAATGTGTTAAATTGGAAAAATCATATTAAAGAAATTACCCCCAAACTAAATTCAGCTTGTTTTGCTATTAGATCTATGCAAAAGATAGTAAATATCAATACCTTAAAAACAATATACTCTGCATACTTCCACTCGGTAATGAGTTTTGGAATAATATTCTGGGGAAATTCCACAGATAGTAACAGTATATTTCTATTACAAAAAAGAGTAATTACAATAATAGTAGGTGCGAAATCTAGGGAGTCGTGTAGGTCTATTTAAAAAAAAAACTACAAATATTGCCCATGGCTTGTCAGTATATCTTTTCATTAATAGTCTTCCTCGTATGTAATCGTGAAAACTTTGTAACTAATTCAACAGTTCATAGCATAAATACACGTCAAAAAAATGACTTTCATACTCCATCGGCAAGTCTATCGTGCTATCAAAAAGGAGTGCGTTATATGGCAGTAAAAATTTTTAATAGCCTCCCTATCGATATAAAAAATGAAACTCAAAAAACAAAATTATTTAGGGCCAAATTAAAGAAGTACCTAATTTCTCACGCCTTCTATTCTGTAGGTGAATTCATGACATTCAATAACACTTCATGAAATTGATACTAAAACTATGTGTTGTACTAGTAGACTATATTGTAAATCTCGTCTGTATATATTTCATCTAGACTGTGACTGTAAATTAAGATTTTATAATAGTATTAAGTTTTTGACTTGTTCCATATTCTAGCTGTAAGCATGTATGAATACCATGGAATGTTAATAAATACAATACAATACAATACAATGTGAATGAGGGACAACTATGAATTAGAAATGGGTATAAGTAACCACTTAAGGGTTCACTCATTTATAAGTGACTACTATGAATTCCGCCCTTAATTATAAATATTTTGTTTTAATTGCACAAAGTAAATTTCCTTCAATTTTTACTCCTTTGTTTACACAGAAAATGTCAGTGTTCTTGTATATGATAAAGTTTTTATTTTTTTTATTTTAGTAGGTTATTTTACGACGCTTTATCAACATCTAAGGTTATTTAGCGTCTGAATGAGGTGAAGGTGACAATACCAGTGAAATGAGTCCGGGGTCCAGCACCAATATTTACCCAAGATTTGCTCATATTGTGTTGAGGGAAAACCCCGGAAAAAAACTCAACCAGGTAACTTGCCCCGATTGGGAATCGAACCCGGGCCACCTGGTTTCGCGGCCAGACGCGCTGACCGTTACTCCACAAGTGTGGACTATGATAAAGTGCTCCTGATGTTGTGTCTAGTCTGCGAAACTTTATCTTCGAACATTCAGTCGGATGCTGACGTTGACTGGTCAAATATAAACCGATTCTGCTCGTTTGTTGACAGGTGCCGGTGACTGAACAGCCGGATCAGAGCACGTGGGAGCAGTCCTTCGACCAGGTGCCGAGCTTGGCCCCTCAGCAGACCGCCACCGTGTTCGAGCCGCCCCCCGCGACCGTCGTACTGCGACCCGCCGCCCCCGTGAGCCAGGCGCCACCCCCAGTGTACACGTCCCAGCCCGCGGCGATCAGAGTAGTGGAAGGAGGCATGCGAGGGGACGAGAAGTGGCCACCCACGGCCTACAAGATGCAGGCGGCGGCAGAGAACGAGGCTAGGAAGGCGCTGGCCAAGGGTCCGGCCTTCCGCCCCAAGAAGGTCAAGAAGGACTACTCCTCCTTCTTCGCGCAGAACGCGCTCACCCCCAACTACCCCACGTACAAGGCGCCCCCTGGCACTCAGCACTACATCGAAGAGGGGACCTCCACCTTCTAAACAGCATCGCATCCTGCTACGTGGAGCGAAGCCCGTGCTTGGAATAACTGAACACTGAGGAGCACACAGGTTGCCATGGCGACAGAATGAGAGCTTTCATCTGTCTTGTCCGTGTGTGGGAAATTAGAGCGTGTACTGGTGACAACTGAAGGAGCAAAGACAGTCTGGACTTTCATGAAAGAGATCCGACAGTACTGTGTGCAAAATCATTCTTCAGTTATTCCAAGAATAGGCGTGGTGGTCCATAGAAGCACATTGCAAATGGACTACGCTATTGTGAAGAGTACAGCAGCTTCACCGTAACTGTCATCTTGACAAAGTACCTCTCGTTGCCTGGTTGCTTAATGACAGCTTATACAGAGTGACGCAGGTAAAAGTAGCTCGAGTAAGTATAGAGTAAATACAGAAGCGAAGTGCTGAAAAGATTTTATAGATGTTGAAAGTAGCTCCCTACAACATCGATACACAGCTGTGCACGTCTAATCATGTTCAGATACACCCGGTTTCAATAACTTCTGGTGTGCGAACAGGAGGAACTCTTTCTCTTTCCGTATTTTTCACAGATCCCGTGGCGCGCCACATTTTAACCAAACCCTGTATTGCCGGTTTTCCTCTATTCGGAAACTTGTCCCTGAAAATTTCGCGGGTTTCCTTAATTGAACCTGTTCTCACATACGCTTCCACAATTTCCACTATTTCTTGTACTATCGAGTAAATCATTTTACAGAACGGGAACAGTCACGTGTAATTCGACTGATGAAATACTGACAGAAAGAATGCCAACAATCGATTATTGCACAAAATTGTCCACTGCTGTAGCTGTTTATTCATTTCGTTATGATATGATACGATACAATATCAGTCAAAATATCGCATTCGCATTCATTCGGGAGGCGGGCTAACAATCGATATTGCATAAAATTGTCCATTGTTGTAGCTGTTTACTCATTTCGTTGATACGATACGATAGAATATCAGTCAAAAGATCGCATTGCATTCAATCGGGAGGCGGGCTAACAATCGATACTGCATAAAATTGTCCATTGTTGTAGCTGTTTATTCATTTCGTTATGATATGATACGATACAATATCAGTCAAAATATCGCATTCGCATTCAATCGGGAGGTGGGCTAACAATCGATATTGCATAAAATTGTCCATTGTTGTAGCTGTTTATTCATTTCGTTATGATATGATACGATACAATATCAGTCAAAATATCGCATTCGCATTCATTCGGGAGGCGGGCTAACAATCGATATTGCATAAAATTGTCCATTGTTGTAGCTGTTTACTCATTTCGTTGATACGATACGATAGAATATCAGTCAAAAGATCGCATTGCATTCAATCGGGAGGCGGGCTAACAATCGATACTGCATAAAATTGTCCATTGTTGTAGCTGTTTATTCATTTCGTTATGATATGATACGATACAATATCAGTCAAAATATCGCATTCGCATTCAATCGGGAGGTGGGCTAACAATCGATATTGCATAAAATTGTCCATTGTTGTAGCTGTTTATTCATTTCGTTATGATATGATACGATACAATATCAGTCAAAATATCGCATTCGCATTCATTCGGGAGGCGGGCTAACAATCGATATTGCATAAAATTGTCCATTGTTGTAGCTGTTTACTCATTTCGTTGATACGATACGATAGAATATCAGTCAAAAGATCGCACTGCATTCAATCGGGAGACGGGCTAACAATCGATATTGCATAAAATTGTCCATTGTTGTAGCTGTTTACTCATTTCGTTGATACGATACGATAGAATATCAGTTAAAATATCGCACTGCAGTCAAACGGGAGGCGGGCTACTTTTACCTGCGCCACCCAGTACTTCCTCAGTAGACGAAGTATAGAGAAAGCATTGTGTTTCTCCATGTAGCAGGATTTGAGCACAATACTCCAGGTACAACATCCAAAGCCGAGAGCCTCAAGAAATGATGTCATTTACCTTTCCAATTCATTGTGCTTTTGCTTTTACGTGGCATTGTCAAGCAAAGAGAATGATATCTCCTGCATCTCTAACCAGCATGATGCGGCATCCAACCACCAGATAAGCGCACGAGAGCAAGACCAACTTGTATACAACATTTGGTGGAATTTGCGAATTAAGATCCCCAGTGAAATTTTGTAACAAATAATACATTTATAGGGAAGTCATAAACTCCTTTTTTTTTTTTTTTTTCTTTTTTAGTTATAAGATTACCAATGTATCATTTCTTGTAAGTATGGGAACTGTGATCACGATTAGATTAAGATTTCATATTTTTGTCACGTTGAAGCATTTTTTCTCTCTTCTTTATCTAGTTTTTCTCTTACTTTTTTCAAAACGTCAAAGACACAGTTCCAACAGCTACCCTGCTCCAGTGTACCACACCTACGCTTTAACCCTTAAACGTCGACAACGAATATTACGAAGTCGCTTGTTCAGTAACTCCGAAACCGCCCTTGTTTGTTGTCTTTAACACAAGTTGAGTTTCATTGTCACTATCTTCATCAATATTAATTTCTACTGTTACATAGGCAAATTTTAAATATATTGTATATATATCAGCTTTCTAACGAAGGCAACAATTCGTATATTTCTGTATTTATTTACCCACAAACTTCACTTTTCCTTGAACTCTTCCCAATTCTTTACTTCAATCACCACCTTTTACCGTTTAACCCAGCAGCCAGCATATGCAGACGATGTCGCCTTAATTGCAAGAACAAAGGCAGCGTTAGCAGGACCATTACAAGAATTTGAAGAAGAAGCAAGAAAGTTAGGTTTGGAAATAAATGAAAGTAAAACTAAATACATGAAAACTTCTAGAAGATTGGTAGAAAGATAATGTTATATTTTACCAACATGAATTTGAAAACTGTACAAGTTTTAAATACCCAGGCACAATGATAACTATGGCTAGGATTTTGATGACCTATAAATCATAAAAAAATGTCCTAAAAACAATGCATTTATGACCTAAAAGTCTTTCAAAAATGCTCTTAAAAATGCCCTTAAAATTGATCTTACATTCTAAAATTGGCTTAGTAGGAAAAGGAATTTTGTGCTATGTAATATTTAGATTAGTAATTAAATTAAATTCTAGTACCAACATTTAAGTTTATTTAATTGTACATAATTTTTGCTAAGTGGTACACTTTAATTAATTATTTTACCTGATGTAGTTTCCATGTAACCCATCACAAGGCCACTCTTATACGGAATTAGCAAATACAGAGGAGTCTATATTGAAGGGATGGTTGGACTGATCCATTACATGGGGTGTACTACGTTAAAAGAGCAATATTTGTGTAGAAAAACGATTAAAATATTATACAAAATAATGGACAGTAGCCACTGGCGTAGCTCGGTCGGTTAAGGTGCTTGGCTGCCGATCCGGAGTTGCGATCGGGCGCGGGTTCGAGTCCCACTTGGGCTGATTATCTGGTTGGGTTTTTTCCGAGGTTTTTCCCAACCGTAAGGCAAATGTCAGGTAATCTATGGCGAATCCTCGGCCTCATCTTGCCAAATATCATACCAGTATCACCAACTCCATCGACGCTAAATAACCTCGTAGTTGGTACAGGGTCGTTAAATAACCAAGTAAAAAACAAAGGGTATTAATGGACAAAATATGTAGACAAAAAATTAAAGGAAATAAACATTATTTTGTATTTGTAATGGGAATTTGTGGCCAAAATTAAATGAAAATGCCTAAAAAATGTCATAATAACACAAAAGATGCTCTTATGAGTTGAAACAGGCAAAAAATGCAAAAAAAAAAAAGCCCTAACAAATATGTCTTAAAACACTCAATTAATTACAGAACATATAAATACTAAAGCGGTTATGTTTCTGGCTTACTAGAAAAAAGATGCAATTTCATCAAAATCCTAGCCCTAATGATAACAAATAAGTTTTTAACAAAAAAAAAAAAAAAAAAAAGCCGCCCTAAATAAGGGTTGGAATAGATCGACCTACTAATCAATTCATAAACAATAATCATTAAAAATATTTGGGGCTAAGAGGGGTGAAGTTACAGGAGAATGGAGAGTCACACAACACAGAACTGCACGCATTGTATTCTTCACCTAACATAATTAAGAACATTAAAGCCAGATGTTCGAGATGGGCAGAGCATGTAGCACGTATGGTTGAATCCAGAAATGCATATAGAGTGTTAGTTGGGAGGCTGGAGGGGGAAAAGACCTTTGGGGAGGCCGAGACGTAGATGGGTGGTAATAATAAAATGGATTTGAGGGAGGAGGGATATGATGATAGAGACTGGATGAATCTTGCTCAGGATAGGAACCAATGGCGGGCTTATGTAAGGGCGGCAATGAACCTCCGGGTTCTCTAAAAGCTCTAAGTAAGCTACCACTACTGTCACTGCCAACAATGCCACCATTTTTTAAAGGAGAAATGTGTGGAAATACTCGTATATACATTAGGGATAATTTTAATTCCAAACTTACCATGTATTTCATGGTCTGCCATAAGACAAAGTATTCTAATTAAGTATAATACCGTATATGCTCCAATAATCTCCGCACCCTAATTTTATGGAAAGAAATCTTGAAAATAAAAAATTTTGTTTTTTTTTTCTTTCATTTTTATTACAAAGAATAATTGTTACATGATGTATTTATTATAATGGTCATGTTGCAACACAATCCAGCACCTGCAATAAAAGAAAAGGAATTTTAATTTTGCGTCTTGCACGAGTAAGAACAGCAAAATATTGATAGAAAAATAACTTACCTCTTTCATCATCACATTCGTCGTTGTTGGCAGAAGAGCTGTTGGCATTGGAGTCACCATCGTCGCCATCTTGCCACAGCATATCGTCTTCTCTTCCATCCAATGAATTGATCTCACATGCTATTGCTTCAAGGACAGGGTACCAACCTTGCTGCAAATAATACTTGCACCCCAATATTCAGCTGCCAATTTTTACAAAAAATATGCGAGGATTATTCGAGTATCACATGCTAAACTAAGGAAAATAAACTCAAGAAGTGATAAAAGTTTATAGAAGAAACACATTCTTAAAATACAAAATATGCACTGACGTGTTAATTATGATACAGTTTGGTATAGATGGTTCCTTAACCCAGGAGAAGACATGTATGCGTTATAAAATGAGGAGACACATTCGGTCAAAAACTCCGCGCTACCGGTACTGAAAATATGTTATTAAGCTCAACTTGATTTTTGCTTGAGTATTTTGTCTCGTTATACTACTAGGTTCAAAAAGTTCCCGGAATTTTACTGCCATTTTTCGTATTAATATATAACAAGGGATATTATACATTTGTTTTGTTGGTAACATTCATGATGTCATTTCCTTAAAGTTTGTTGATAATGGCAATTATTGGTTTTGAGTTGTAGGCAATTGTTTATCATAGTGTTTTGTTTGTTCGTCGCATTTTGTAATTATGTCCACAGAGCAAAGTACAAACATCAAGTTCTGTGTTTTGCTGGGGACATGATCAGTATGGCTGATGAAGATGGTGATTTCTTAAACAAAATGAAACTGGTGCTACTTGTACGACCCAGTCCCTAAACGACAGTCATCTGAGTGGAAATCGAAAACATCTCCTCGGAAGCAAAAATTTCCTAGGGACACTTCCAAAGGCAAAGTTATTTTAAATGTTATGTTTTATTTAACGACGCTCGCAACTGCAGAGGTTATATCAGCATCGCCGGATGTGCCGGAATTTTGTCCCGCAGGAGTTCTTTTTCATGCCAGTAAATCTACTGACATGAGCCTGTCGCATTTAAGCACACTTAAAGCAAAGTTATGTTGGAAGTTTTCTTCGACTCTCAGGGTCTCATGCACCATGAGTTCATTCCAGAAGGTCGTACTGTAACGAAAGAATTGTACGTAGAAACCCTCCGTCGCCTCTGGGACGCAGTGAGAAGGAAACGTCCAGAAAAGTGGGTAGAAAACAACTGGTTCCTTATGCATGACAATGCACCTGCTCATCGCGCAATTATTGTAAAGAATTTTCTTGCCAGGCACAACATAACTGCTTTGGATCACCCACCATACTCTCCTGATCTCTCACCACCTGATTACTTTCTGTTTCCCCGTCTGAAAAGTCATCTGAAATGACGGAGATTCAATGCTGAAGAGGTTATCACAAACGCGACGAGAGCACTAAGACGGGTTTCACAAAATGGCTTCCAGGCCTGCTTCCAGGAACTCTACACGCGTTGGCAAAAGTGTGTTGTTGCGGAAGGCAACTATTTTGAAGGGAATGCTGTAGAATAGTGTTTAAGGTACGTTGTTTCTATGATGCTAGCAAATTCCGGGAACTTTTTGAACCTAGTATGTATTATTTTTATTTTAAACATTACAAGATTTTTAATACTACAACCTTGGAACATTTTATTACATTTTCGTATTTCTGTTTCAAAAGTTAATTACAGTATTTATTTTAATGGTATAATCTAAATTGCAGCAACACAATGGTTGAATTAAATCTCTAATAGAAATGGGGATAATGTCATAGTGCTTTTATAAAAATAAACACAACAAAAATTCTGCAGACAAAAATATTACAATATTATGTATAAAATTTGGGATGGGCAGGGCATGTAGCACATATGGGCGAATCCAGAAATGCACATAAAGTGTTAGTTGGGAGGCCGGAGGGAAAAAGACCTTTAGGGAGGCCGAGACGTAGATGGGAAGATAATATTAAAATGGATTTGAGGGAGGTGGGATATGATGATAGAGACTGGATTAATCTTGCTCAGGATAGGGACCAATGGCGAGCTTATTTGAGGGCGGAAATGAACCTCTGGGTTCCTTAAAAGCCAGTAAGTATGTATAAAATATGAAATAATATTTTTACATTTTACAATAAATTCAATCTAATATTATGAAAATAATGTTAACAAAACTAATAAAGTTACACAAATAATATATCAATATTTTATGAATAATGCTGAATCGTTCTTCATATAAAACATAAAACAAAATAGTAAGCTGTTACTTATACAGGGTGTTTAAAAAATACGGGGCATAATTTCAGGTATGTATTTCCCACATGTAGACAATCAAAATAGTTCATTACAACATGTGTCCGGAAATGCTTCATTTCCGAGTTATGGCCTTCACAACATTGAAATTCACCGGAACGTTTTTCTTTCCGCAGGTCGTTGTCATTATAGGAGATGTTCAAAATGTCCACCTCCTGCTTGAATAGTACAGACCTCACATCGATGTCTCATTGACCTGCGAACACGATCCCAAACTCCAGGAGTATTGCGTATGTCCTCAGAACATGCCAAAATTCGATTCCGAAGGGATTCCAAATCAGGCACCGGAGACGAATAAACCAATGATTTTAAATGGCCCCACAAGTAGAAACCGAGAGGGAGTCATGTTCACAGCCTCCAAAATCTCCCCCTGTACTTCTGGAGTTGTAGATCTTGGTCGTCCCCTTCCCAAACCAGGAGAGTTAAATTTTCCATACTCGCACAGATGGTAATGGAGACGTACAAATGGCTTCCGATCTGGACATGTCGCTGTGGGTACCTCTCCTGGTACAAACGACGAGCCAGCGCAGCATTGCCGTCCGCCTTACCGTACATGAAGTGTATCTCTGCCAGCTCTTGATTTGAATACATGTCGCACAGTCTAACGCCTACACAACACTGAATGTAACCTTCGCCTCGGAATGAACTGTCAGAGTGCCCTCTTAATGTCTCCTTTGACGGCAACGACCTGCGGAAAGAAAAACGTTCCGGTGAATTTCAATGTTGTGAAGGCCATAACTCGGAAATAAAGCATTTTCGGACACATGTTGTAATGAACTATTTTGATTGTCTACATGTGGGAAATACATACCTGAAATTATGCCCCGTATTTCTGAAACACCCTGTATAACGTGAGGATTGCCCGACAACACAAAAAGAACGAGCACGTAACTATAAGTGCACAGATGTGAGCATTACAAGTACAGAAAATGTCAACAATGCTCTAATTAAGGTTATGATGGAGTGGGGAAGTCACGCCATCACAGTGTTACCAGTTTAGTGCAACGTGCACTTTACTGGGATACAGGGGAATTCATTTTATTGTTGTAACATGAGAGAGCGCACACCATAAAAAACACAGCACTACAAAAATAACAAGCATCTGTTCGAAATAGAGCACAACTTTGATTATTTCAGGTGCACAAATTGTCAACAAGGCACTAATTAAGGGTATGAAAGAGTGAGGAGGTCAGAGGTTTCCTGCCATTGAAGTAGTTCAGATTTAAAACAAAATGTGGTCTTTTCCCCACTATGTGCCTTCTCCCGGGTTAAGATGGCGGGTGACTCCTTAGGCGGCTAAAACCAAATGTTCAACGAAGTCTCTGGAAGTTCCTGTAGCCTTCAGGAAGTGCCGAGTTGCGAGTGGGATGGCACCTCTTGCACCGATGAACAGGCCTTCGTAGTACAAGATGGTTGGCGTATAGATTCCAGTCTTCTCAGCATTAACTTCTGGTTGATTAGCACGGGACTCGAACTGTACAGATCAATAATGATGGCAGCGGAAGCGCCAGGTGATGTGGCTACCATGGCAATATATCTGGTGCTACCATTTGCAGCAATCCCATGGACGTCTTCATAAACATTGAGGCCTTTCTTAAGGAGAGCATTAGCTATTAAGCATCTCGTCTGATGATATCTGGCAATACACAGCATTACCCCAAAGGGACAAGATTGTCTTTAAGGGTCGTAGTCATAGACGAGACTTTGGACCAAAGTTAACTTTGCAAATTATAAAGACGCAATTTCCTATTCACAGTCGATACTTTGATGAAAGTGAACTTCGATCCTGACTTTACTTCGAAGTCGCAGAAAATCTAGACTTTGTGACTTTCGTTCGTGGACATAAGAAAAATGGCTGATATTTGGGAAATTGTTATATTTGCCGAGAAGATTCATAACATCCAGGAAATTATTGAAGCTTCTCATGTTTCTCGGCATATTATTAGACATGTGCAAAACTCTATTGAAGTTTATAGAGATAATGAATTCAAATCAAGATATAGCCTAGATTTGATAAATGGACCGTATTAAATAATATTCACATGTTTCAACATGCACTGATGAATAATAGAATAATAAAAAAGGATTACCTGTTACATTAATAATACTCTTATTTCACTTCAATATTGCTCTATGGGTATAATGATTAATGGTTTACTATTGATTTTGTATATTTAATTGCATTCTTTATACGTCTTCACCAGTTCTAGTAGCATGTCTCTTTCATAATCTGTCATTGGTGGGATCTTCTTATCTTTCACGTCTTCACAATTATTTTACATTGAATATATTATTTGTGTTAAAAGCCGCCCTAAATAAGGGTTCAATAGATCGGCCTACTAATCAATTCATAATGAACAATGATTAAAATGCTGATTATAATGATTTTGTATATTTAATTGCATTCTTTATACATTTTCACCAGTTCTAGTAGCATGTCTCTTTCATAATCTGTCTTTGGTGGCATCTTCTTATCTTTCACGTCTTCACAATTATTTTACATTGAATATATTATTTGTGTTAACAAAAGCCGCCCTAAATAAGGGTTCAATAGATCGGCCTACTAATCAATTCATAATGAACAATGATTAAAATGCTGATTATAATGATTTTGTATATTTAATTGCATTCTTTATACATTTTCACCAGTTCTAGTAGCATGTCTCTTTCATAATCTGTCTTTGGTGGCATCTTCTTATCTTTCACGTCTTCACAATTATTTTACATTGAATATATTATTTGTGTTAACAAAAGCCGCCCTAAATAAGGGTTCAATAGATCGGCCTACTAATCAATTCATAATGAACAATGATTAAAATGCTGATTATAATGATTTTGTATATTTAATTGCATTCTTTATACATCTTCACCAGTTCTAGTAGCATGTCTCTTTCATAATCTGTCTTTGGTGGCATCATCTTATCTTTCACGTCTTCACAATTATTTTACATTGAATATATTATTTGTGTTAACAAAAGCCGCCCTAAATAAGGGTTCAATAGATCGGCCTACTAATCAATTCATAATGAACAATGATTAAAATGCTGATTATAATGATTATAATGCTGCAACAATCGCTTAACGTCTGTCGATGTTCAATTGTTTCACTGATTCGAGACTCAAAAGATGGCTCTTATTATGCTAATGTCTACTCTAATTCAGCTATTCATTAATTTAATTCGTTTAGAAGGCCATGATTTTGATTGCCAATATTAGAACAAGATCGTCAAATCTCGACTTACCAAAGTCAAAGTCAAATTCTCAGAAGTATTGTCTATGAATAGGACTTTTAACAAAGTTAAACTTTACTATGAAAGATGACTTTAGTAAGTTTTCAGCCGAAGTCTGATTTATGAATAAGACCCTAAATATCATAAAATTCATCAGAGTATTAAATAAACTTTAATTCTTAAATATTAGTTTTTTTTACATAAAAACTTTGATGAGTAGAGTATAACATAAATATTAACAACATAACTAATAAAAGTTGAGAACAAATTAAACATAATTCAGTACAAATCGTATTAATATAAGAAGTACAGTAGTTAAAAAATTACTGTTACATCCTCCCTTGATTGGGCTTTGCGTTTTATTGTACATAACTGTCAGCAATCTAGCAATAATAATAGTAATACTTAAAAACAAATATAAATAATCACAAAAAGAATATAAAAAATATCATACAAAAAAAAAAGTACAAACATTTCTTTATATGCTAACCAATCTACCAACAAATTTTAACTCTTTAAATATAACATTATTTAGTACCATCAAAAATCTTCCAGCAACATGTTCACCACACTCTCGTCCTGTACATCATAGATTTCTGATGTTCAGAATGAAATGAACAGAACATTGTGAAGTTTCATTTACATTAAGATGGATACATAATTCACGTACTGCTCTGCATTTATCACTTATAATGAAAATTGTTTGCAATATAAAACATTACATTTCTCTCTTCATTCCTCAAAAAAATATTCGATTGTAGTCACTTAAAATATAATTTGAGACATTAAGGGTCGATTTCTAAAACGAGGTCTAGATCACGGCCATGGCTTTAAACCGTTTTTGTATTTACAAAACGAGGTCTTTTTCATTTTTCTGAGCCATGGCTCGAAACCATGGTCTGAAGCAGAGACCACGGCTGAGGCAGGTTTAAGACCACGGTTTCATGTATACAAGATGGAGGCAGTAGATCAGCTGGATGGTTATCAAATAAAAATTTATGTCTACGAATATTAAATCTCCGGATTAGAGTGATGAGAGACAGGAATAATCCTTTGTAACTATATAACGACGATAATTTCAAGGGAATATTTCGATTTTCGAAGGAATCAACGCAAAATTTAGCAAGAATGCTAAATAATAATCTGCAACGAAATTGAAGAGGCAGCGGGTTGACAATTTTTTTTACACCTTCTTGTTGCTTAGAGGGAAGTAAGATATAATATTTTATATTAATTGCACCTTTATGCCTATAAGACACTTAATTCTTAGCCTTTACAGTGGTTTTATTTAATACTCGAAATTGATGTGAGCCTATAAGTATATGAAGCAAACGTGACTTTGTCTTCTTATTTTAAGTTTTATGCTACTGAGGCTTTCCCCACAGTAAGTCTAGTATAGGCCTATGTGAAAATATGTAGAACTACACTACATTTTCGTTTCATATGAAATTTTAATCCAGTTAATATTTAGGTTATCAATTCCTTAGAATCGGGTTTTCAGGTAGTTGATGTTGGTAGTAGTTATGAACAAATAATAAACTATAACATGAACGCTCGATTTGTACTAATTATTTGGGCAATATCATTCTGGTCTCTAAAAATCCATTTCCTATTAAATACTAAGTAATGCTAGTATTTTAAACGCACATATATTCTGTAAATTAGTAAATATAACAACCTTAGCTGAGAACAAAAGAATGTGACTTACTGCAATTGAATAAAATTATTAATCCGATGTTCATTTCTTTCTAATATCGACTGTTTACAACAATAAAAATCGATTCTAAGCTGCGTTGCCATATATAAAACCCACAAACCTCGGTTTCTTCTCAAGCCGCATCTCGACTTCGTTTTAAAAATCATACAAGGATTCGGACCTCGATCGCGGTTTAAAAGCCGAGGTTTGGAACCACGATTTCTTCCGTGTTTTAGAAATCGACCCTAACTTTCTCAAACAAAATGAAATAGGATGGAAACTGTATCATTAACATTCTAGCATTATTACTATAAAATATCATTTTAAAATACGTATTCAACAACTGCTTTTTGATATTCAAACCATTTGAGGGTGAATTAATGTAATTAAATGAAACTGCGAAGGCACAAACTACCCACTCTTGCAGGGAAAGTAATAAGTACTGTATATTCTCTTTGCATAGCAAAATCATAATGCAAACTACGTTTGTCAATAGAATACAATATTTTACAAAATGAGGTCTTAAAAAATAACATCCTCGCCAAAAACCAGCACTAGTGAGAAGAGCTGCGTTGTTCTACAATAAATACGTCACGACTTTATTACAAATTATTTACATTACCTACATTCAGCATTTGTTTTTCAGGCAAGTCTCCTTTGTTTACAACTCCAGCAGTGACGTCAGACCAGCGAGAAGCCCTGGGTCTGCTGGATGGCCTGCAGCAGCTTGTACCGCAGCTTCTCTTTAGTGCCGTAGCGAGGCAGGTCAAGGAGGTTGAAGCAGGTGTGAGCTACGGGCAAGAACTTGTCGTCTAAAGTAGGCTGGATGTAGATCTGTAACGTAACGATCACCATCATCATCCAGAAAAGGTCCAACGCAAGGCAGCAAAATATGTCAAAATGGGGAAGGGACATGGTGAGGAGATAATAAAAGACTTAGGGTGGGAACTTCTCAAATCAAGGCGACGAAAAATCAGACTCACCGCATTGTTTAAGGCACAAATGGGACACAAAGCATGGACCGATATCAATGCTAGATTAGCAACACCATCATACTTAGGAAGGGCTGATCATATTAGGAAGTTTAAATGTAGAAAACAAAGAACGGACGTGGCAAAATTTTCTTTTGTTAACCGCACAATAGTAGACTGGAACAGCTTACCTGCAGCAATCTTTCAGGGTGGTCCTCTTAAAATCGATACATTTAAGGAAAGGTTGAGAAGATTAGACTGAAAATGTAATTGGAGGTGCAGTGTAATTATTTAAGTCGTGTCATCCAATTAATTAAGTTGATATGTAATTAATTAAGTTGATATGTAAAATAATTAAGTTGATATGTAATTAAGTTGGTACGTAATTAATTAAGGTGATATATAATTATTTAAGATGATATGTAATTTAGTTGATATGTAAATAAATTAAGGTGATATGTAATTAATTAAGATGATATGTAATTAAGTTGGTATGTAATTAATTAAGGTGATATGTAATTATTTAAATTGGTAATAGTTGGGTGAAATAGAAGTACTTATAAGTTAGATTTACTTTTGCTTATCGTAGGCGTTATTCTAGAATAGTTTTTAATTATAGTCCTAGGTTTATTGCATCTACTATTTATAGATTTACATTTATTTTATTTTATTTCATTTAGGTTTATTTTATTTTATTTCATGTAACTGTAATTATTGTATATTATATATCACTGCCACCGGGTGTATACCCAATTGTAGTGTTAATAAATACATACATACATACATACATACTCTCCTCCTCCTCCTCGTCATCATTCTCAATGGAACCTCGAAAATAACAGATTCTTCAGTGGATACCATTGCAGCATCATACAGTGTGTCCCAAATTGCTGTATACACATTTTGAAACACTATTTCTCGGCAACGAGATGAGTCAGAAATACGATTTTTGCAGTTTTATATTCCCTAAGCCCATACATGTTCAAAATGGCTCCCTTCCGCCACAGTACACTCCCAACGACATACAACAGGGCGACATACCAATTGGATTGTTGCTAATGAAATATCATTACAGGCATGTTCAATCTAAAGTCTCAGTTCCTCCAGCGTTTGTGGTTTTGTGGCATACACTGTGTCCTTTAGGGCTTCCCATAGGTAGAAGTCTGGAGGGGTTAAATCCAGAGATCGAGGCGGGAACTCAGCAGCACTTCCTCTTCGTCCTATCAATCTCTGGGTCGCCCTCATTTAGTGCGTGGAGAAGTCTCGGAATGTAAGGCTTCCATTTTTGAGCTCGCAAAATTTGATGAACACTGGATTTGCTGATACCGATCTCACGAGAACATTGCCTCATTGACTTCTTTGGGGATTGTGCAAAAGTCTGCATGACTGCATCAACACTCTCGTTATCGGTGAACTTCTCTTTCTTCCGCACCGCCCTTTCAACACATCTTGCACCGTTCCGTCGACTTCAAACTTGTCTCGGATTCTTGTGATAGTTAACCTTGTTGGTGGTTGTGTTCCAAATTTCACCCTCCAATATCGTTGAACCTCAACAACATTCTCCACTTTCCAATAACATTTCGATATCAACTTATGTTTATCGAATGATAATTGCACCGCTATGTTTGTTTATAAACAGATGAACATGTTTCCATGCTTTCCACTGCCTTCTGAATCATAAACCGCAAAAATCGTATTTTTATCTCATTTCTTTTCTGTGATATAGTATTTCAAAGAGTGTATACATCAATTTGGGACACACTGTAGAAATCTAAAGTGCATATTCCCTAACCCAGTGGTTCACAAAGTGTGGGTGGATCGCGAGATGATTTATTTAGAAAATTAAATTAAAAAAACGCCTTATTAACATACATTTCTGTTGTATTTACACACATAAATATTAAATACTTTAAACATAAAAAAATCGAGTGTACAGCACCGGGAAAGGTTCTTATTAACAGAGACGTACAACACAGACGACAATCCTAAAAAATTAGTCAATTTCTCAAGTGATCAGATACTTAAGAACGTCCCTGTACTTAAGAGTGATTTTTTTATACAAAGCTACTTGGAATAAACACACACAGCGTTCATTTCAAAACTTCCCAGTCCAAATAACTATATAATTTAAATTCAATTTAATTAAATAAAAAAATACGTCAATTTAGATATTGAGGGGAAAGTTTAAAACCAGTCTTAATTACATATTAGTTCTCACCCTCTTACCTCCAGCCACCCCTCACGTTGAAATTTCAAATGGCACCCCTATCTTATGATACTTAAATTTGGAAGAGCATTCAATTGTTTATACACTTTATTCATTTGTTTTCGTATCTTTTGTTTTCTATCATCGCCTGGCAACCTGGATTGTTGTTATTGTTGATTAGAGCTGAACAGAATAAAGCTACAAAAACTTATTGAGCATTTAATGTAATAGTTGTGTTTGTGTATTAAATTATTTTAAAATGGTGTGTATACCCTTGAAAATAGAACAGAAATCATCCTTATTGAGGAAATTAAACAAAATAAATTGCTTTCATCCTACACTCAACTGACAATAACAAAAATACAGGTTGCCAGGCGACGATAGAAACAAAAGATGCGAAAACAAATAAATGAAATGAATAAACAATTGAATTCTCTTTCAAATTTAAGTATCACAAGATAGGGGTACCATTTGAAATTTCAAAGTGAGGGTGGCTGGAGGTGAGGGGGTGAAACCTAACATGCAGTTAAGACTGGTTTTAAACTTCTCCACTCAATATCTAAATTGACGTGTTCTTTCTTTAATTAAATTCAATTTAAATTTTATAGTTATTTAGACTGGGAAGTTTTGAAATGAACACTCTGTATAGAACATATAACACAAAAAGCTGAAACGTGTTTCTACCTCGGGACTAGGAGAGGTGGCAGTGCACAACTTCTAATCATTAGATTGTGCCTGGGTTAAGTCCCAAATATCTCCGCAGTGCATATGAAGAGAAGGCATATGTCACTGTTGATAGTTGGCATTTGTGACTCGTTTTTCTTGTCATCAGTCAAAATAGTCATTTTAAAAAACAGGTCCCAGCTGGTGGAAGTGATAATGGCAACAGCGGCCCATCATGAGGAAAGTGAAATGTTCTCATCACATCACATGCACCGTGTCTGCCTTAAGGTCACAAGGTTATTTTGTAAGCTGCACCATAAATAACAATGACTTTCTTCAATGTTAGCCATACAGGATGCTCACCTTGATGGCCTTCATTCCTTGCACAGGTATGCGCACGCTGCCTGTGAGGTACAGCAGGAACTTCCTCTTCTCCTCCTCGGGCAGCTCATGGAACACCTCCCAGAACATCCTGATGGTGTCGTCATTTTCAGTGTAGCCATTCTTGTACTCAGCATTGCGTTCCAGCTCCTCCCAGTCATAGTTCTCATTGCCTGCAAAATAATAAATAACAGTAGTAATGCTTCAATATATTCCATTTGTTTTCTTGCTTCCCATTAACATATACCTCCCTAATATGCATTTTATACAAAGCATATGATTATGTCTCGTGACCAGAACATTGTACGAAATGGAAATATGTTGTTGTTCTACAAATCTAGTCTTTCAGGTGGAGCTTCCTGTAAAGCAGATTTAAATAATTTCAGGGGAAAAATTGTTCCGGGGCCAGTTATCGATCCTAGGACCTCTGGTCAGAGTTTGTGTGCACTCGATGTGGGTCTCTGGCATTTCGTCAGCCCACGCGAGTTGTGTGGATATAAAGGGAAAAGTTGGGACGGTGTCGGGTGGAGTTCCCGGGTAGCTCAGTTGGGAGAGCGCTGGTACGTTCAACCAGAGGTCCTGGGATCGATACCCGGCCCCGGAACAATTTTTCCCTTGAAATTATTCATATGTTGTTGTTTTCTAATGCCAGGCGTTTGACAATAAAGCCATTTGACCTCTTGCACTCCAATATTTTTCAAAGATATTATCATGACCAGCCAATGGAGCACAGATTTGTTAAATGGCAAGCTGTAGCCGATTTAAGTGAACACCATATTTTAACGTTTTGGTGGCTACTTCATTCACACACAAGCCCCAGAATGTCTGGAGGACCACACCTGCTGTTGGTCGACGGGTCCATTGGACCTAGCTGGGAGATCTTGTTGATCACCAGCTTTCCCTCCTTAAGCCACTGGAGGACGATTTTAGTGCCATAGTAGGTCAGCACTAGGAACAGAAAAGTAGAAAGAGGAGGAAGGAAAGGGAAATGAACCCCTAGGCCTCGAATACTCTAATGCCGTCGGGGTCGAAGAAAGTAAGAGTTCAGTCAGAGGACTGGATAGGAAAGGATAAAGAGGGAATTAGGTATTGAATAGAGGAAAATTATACCAAATTCAGTCATTAACTCATCAAGCTGACCAGTGCTAATTGATGAGTAGCCCCTCCCTTTAGTTCAGCTTGTAAAATTATGCTTACTAACAGCTGCACCACGGGAAGGTAGGGATGGGACATTGGGTATTTAGCCAAGTTAGTTCCTTAAAGCCTTCAATGGGAAGGATTAATGGCTCTCCCCCTGTATCCGACAGATACCCTTTTGCAGCCAAAATGGAAATATAAAGAAGCTCTTCTCATCCAGTCTGCTCTCAAAGAAGCTAAAAGTTATAATTTATAAAACAGTTATATTACCGGTTGTTCTGTATGGTTGTGAAACTTGGACTCTTATTTTGAGAGAGGAACAGAGATTGAGGGTGATTGAGAATAAGGTTCTTAGGAAAATATTTGAGGCTAAGGGGGATGAAGTTACAGGAGAATGGAGAAAGTTACAACAATGCAGAACTGCACGCATTGTATTCTTCACCTGACATAATTAGGACTGGTTCACAATAAACCGGGAACGAGAACCAGAATGAAAACGAGAATCAGAGGACGGGAATATGACAATTTTTTATTCACAATAAACCGAGAACGTAGATGACTATGCATATCGATATGCATGTCAATAACGATATGTAAAGTCGATATTACGCATTCTGATGTTATTTGTGTATAATTGACCAATGGCGTTCTCTCATGAGTACAAGGCAGCCAACATAAACACAGGTTAACAAACTTCGAAATTTCAACTGAAACATTTCATTAGGTACAGTACTATAAATATGCACATGCATCTTTATTATCACAACCTATTTTAAGTCTACCATAACGTAAAATAATTAGAGAAGAAACATTTGTAATAGAACAAAAATGAACACAACAGTAGTTATTGAATTAAAGCATGAATATGTAGTGTGTAATACAACCAATACAGTAATAAAATATGATTCGCTTATGGTCGGTGTTCAAAGATGCAGCTATTGAAAGCCACGTATTCTCCTTCATTTTCTCATCTTTATACGAGGGGCGCCGCTTATCGTAAACGTGAGGATTTTCCTCAACACTCAATATTAGAATCTCATCAAATAAAACTTGCTCCATGATGCACAGCACAGAACAAAATAATGCATAGGTTATGTCACGGTCTTCTTGCTACAAAATATACGACGACAAAAAAGCTTTTAGATGGCAATAGAATGAATCTAGTGGGCTGTGATCAGAAACGTGAACGCCAAAGTTGAAACTTGGCCAACTCTCCGTTCCCGATCCCGGGCTCAGGCAAGCTTTTCGTTAATTGTGAATGCTCACATTTAAATGTACACATTTTAACAATTTTACCGTTTTCGTTTCGATTCTCGTTTCCGGTTTATTGTGAACCAGCCTTTAGGAACATTAAATCCAGACGTTTGAGATGGGCAGAGCATGTAGCACGTATGACCGAATGCAGAAATGCATATAGAGTGTTAGCCGGAAGGAAAAAGACCTTTCAGAAGGCTGAGACGTAGATGGGAGGATAATATTAAAATGGATTTGTGGGAGGTGGGATATGATGGTAGAGACTGGATTAATCTTGCACAGGATAGGGACCGATGGCGGGCTTATGTGAGGGCGGCAATGAACCTGCAGATGAAATGAACAAACGTGCTTCTTCCTCAATCCTTCAACTGCAATTGACGTAATTTTCATTGGTGTTATGTCATCTACTTCACAGTTCTACCAACCTGTGCATTATTTATGAAATGACCCACGTATTATCATCAACTTACCAACCACAACAGCCATCAATTCGTGAGAATGAAACAATTCCAGAACGCGCCCTCCACACACTTTGTGGAATCCTGTGCTGAACGATTTGAAGTGCAGCTCTACAGATTTGTTCAGCACCCAGTCCACGTACAGGTCCACGAACTCCTGCCTGCAATAACGATGTTGTCTATACACACTAACATATGCACTAACAAAACACAATTCAGTGAAACAGAAAAGAAGGTTCAATACTTTGGAGGCAAAGTATCGAAAGGAGAACTTACATCGTAACTACAAAATATCGAGAATAAAATGGTCAATTTAATTATTCATAATTCATATTCAGTTTTGTATCTTATTCAGTTTTGTGTGTAAAATTGTAGTGTACTTTGTAAATTTGTAGTGTTTTTTGTAACACAGTTTTACTCCTGGTTGAGTGTTGCAGAAGGCTGTATGGCCTTAACTCTGCCAGGTTTAAATAAATCATTATTATTATTATTATTATTATTATTATGTTTTGAACGGGTTACATCAGCTTCTTGTCTATGCGGATGACGTGAATATGTTAGGAGAAAATACACAAACGATTAGGGAAAACGCGGAAATTTTACTTGAAGCAAGTAAAGAGATAGGGTTGGAAGTAAATCCCGAAAAGACAAAGTATATGATTATGTCTCGTGACCATAATATTGTACGAAATGGAAATATAAAAGTTGGAGATTTATCCTTCGAAGAGGTGGAAAAATTCAAATATCTTGAAGCAACAGTAACAAATATAAATGACACTTGGGAGGAAATTAAATGCAGAATAAATATGGGAAATGCCTGTTATTATTCGGTTGAGAAGCTTTGTCATCCAGTCTGCTGTCAAAAAATCTGAAAGTTAGAATTTATAAAACAGTTATATTACCGGTTGTTCTGTATGGCTGTGAAACTTGGACTCTCACTCTGAGAGAGAAACATAGGTTAAGGGTGTTTGAGAATAAGGTTCTTAGGAAAATATTTGGGGCTAAAAGGCATGAAGTTACAGAAGAATGGAGAAAGTTATACAATGCAGAGCTGCACGCATTGTATCCTTCACCTGGCATAATTAGGAACATAAAATCCAGACGTTTGAGATGGGCAGGGCATGTAGCACGTATGGGCGAATCCAGAAATGAATATAGAGTGTTCGTTGGGTGGCCAGAGGGGAAAAGACCTTTGGGGAGGCCGAGACGTAGATGGGAAGATAATATTAAAATGGATTTGAGGGAGGTGGAATATGATGGTAGAGACTGGATTAATCTTGCTCAGGATAGAGACCAATGGCGGGCTTATGTGAGGGCGGCAATGAACCTCCGGGTTCCTTAAAAGCCAGTAAGTAAGTATTATTATTATTATTATTATTATTATTATTATTATTATTATTATTATTATTATATACTAAACAATTTAATGTCTAATGCTAAATAACCACAAGTAAAAAGTTTCCGGACACTACTGAAAATTTTAATCAAAAAAAGAAAAAAATATCATATGAAATAATGAGTTTGCACATTATTTATGAGATTTTTGTATAAAAAACAAATACTTTATTTCATGAAAAAAGTTATTTCAGCACTTTTATTGTGTGTAATAATCTTGAGATCTTATAAGCTATAGAAATCTTATAACCAGTGGATATAGAAATATAAAAAGGTGCATCTTCTATGGACCTCTGGAAAAATAACTAAGTAAGAGACTAGTGAAGTGCTTTGTATGAAGTGTAGCATTGTATGGGGCAGAAACATGGACATTACAATGAAGTGAAGGGAAGCAAATAGAAGCATTTGAAATGTAGATATGGAGAAGGATGGAGTGTGTGAAATGGACAGACAGAATAAGAAATGAAGCTGTGTTGGAAAGAGTGGGTGAAGAAAGAATGATACTGAAACTGACCAGGAAGAGAAAAAGGAATTTGTTGGGTCACTGGCTGGGAAGAAACTGCCTACTGAAGGATGCAGTGGAAGGAATGGTGAAAGGGAGAGGAGTTCGTGGCAGAAGAAGATATCAGATGATAGACGACATTAAGGTATATGAATCTCATGAGGAGACAAGAGGAAGGCAGAAAATAGGAAAGATTGGAGAAAGCTGGGTTTGCAGTGAAAGACTGCACTTGGGCAGAACAATGAATGAATGAACGAATGAATGATCGATCTTGACTAACTTCGGATCATTGTGGTTAAACTACACACAAAATATACAGTGTTAAAAAAAAGTATCCAATATTTTAGGAGGTGATAGTATGCATCAAAACAAGAAAAAAATGTGGGCTGATGAAAATTCCCATGCAGTTGAAGAAACAAGGCATCATCACTGATTCTCAATCAACATATGGGCAGGCGTTCTTGGTGATAGATTAAGGGCCATACGTGCTACCACAAAGATTAACTGTGGCTCGTTATCAGGACTTTCTTATTAACGTATTGCCTACCTTGCTGGAGTATGTGCCATGTCAGCAAAGACTACAGATCTGGTTCATGCATGATGGCACACCAACACATTTTTTCCGCAATGAGTGTGAACACCTGACGCTGACATTTCAGGACCGCTGGATTGATTGGGAATCCAAATCCCCTAGTCTTTTGGTTATCAAGAACATCCAGGTCAATTTCAAAGAGTGCGTGATTCCTTACGCCAAAGGACAGAGGAATGCATTGCCATGAATATTGTTGTTATTTTCTAATGCCAGGCGTTTGACAATAAAGTCATTTGACCTTTTGCATTCCAATATTTTTCAAAGATATTATCATGACTAGCCACTGAAGCACAGATTTTGAGGTGTTCCGAATCCATTTCTTGGTTTGAGTTGCACAATGGGCAGTTAGGGGACTGATATATTCCAATTCTATGCAGGTGTTTGGCCAAACAATCATGGCCTGTTGCCAATCTAAATGCAGCTACAGACGATTTTCGTGGTAAATAGGGAATTAACTGTGGATTTTGATGCAGAGAGTTCCATTTTTTCCCTTGGGATTGTGTTATCAAATTTTGTTTGTTGAAGTCTAAGTATGTAGATTTAATAAATCTCTTCACAGAGTAATACGTAGATTTAGTAACAGGTCTGTAAGTAGTAGTGCTGCCCTTCTTTGCTAAAGCATCTGCATTCTCGTTTCCCAGGATTCCACAATGGGATGGTATCCATTGGAATACAATTCTTTTATTGAGTGATATTAATTGAGAGAGCATTTTAGTTATTTCTGCTGTTTGAGATGAAGGTGTGTGTTTAGAGACTATTGATAGAATAGCTGCTTTGGAGTCTGACAATATAACTGCATTCCTAAATTTATTGATGTGGCATAGAAGATTCCTGAGACATTCACTTATTGCAATGATTTCACCATCAAAACTTGTTGTTCCATATCCAAGAGATCTATAAAGTGAGAAGAGACAGCACGTAACACCTGCAGATCTCTGGAGATCAAAGATCCGTCAGTGTATAAATGAAGCCAGTTTTGTGGAGGGTACCTAATATTAATTGTCTCTAAAGAGACAATAGGTAAAAAATTGGTGCCCACTTAAAAAACGGTTACACTTATGCTAAAAGAAGAAGAAATGACTGAAGATCATCTCATAACCTGTGAAGTTCTACCTGATGGATCCACCACAGAGAAATATTGGAGAGCAAGAATGCTAATGGCTTCGTTGCCAAAGCCCAGCATTAGATAACAACAACAACAACATTGTCTCTAAAGACAATTGTTTTAGTATTTCAGTGTTTACTTCTAATTTCAGTATTTCTTCTGTTAAATTTAGATTATATTCTATATTTAATAGAGTATGTCATATTGAGCATCTCCTATGAATAAGTATTCAGATCTCAGAAAGTATGTGTTGTAGGACCCATGTTTATTAGGCATTTTTTCTTATTTTGATGCATACTAGCACCTCCTAAAAAGTTGGATACTTTTTAATGCATAAAGAAAACTGAAGTCTAGTGCTTATAACTTTAGGTTACTTACTTGTTCTCCTGTGTGACGGATATCTTCTCACCATCTGGTTTCAGAGGATGAACCCTGACTTCACCAAACACATCTCTTGCCACCTCGAAATTAAGAGCAAATACTTCCTCTAAGTCAGGTTGATCATAGTCCAGCATGTCCTGCAAGCTTCTAGAATCGAAAACAACAGCAACAACTTCACTCACCGAAATTATGTCACGGTTATTCCACTGTTAAGGGTGTGACAAATATTTAGTTACATTAAAAGACTAAAGATTATGGCATATTACTGGTTGTTCTGTATGGTTGTGAAACTTGGACTCTCACTTTGAGAGAGGAACAGAGATTAAGGGTATATGTACGTGAACGACGACAAATATTATTAGAAAATGCAGGCTCTAAATTTCTAAAAGAAAGAAGAAAATGAGCTCAAATTGGATAAAACTTACAAGGTACCACAACGAGACTTATTAGAATTTCAATATCTGATAAAATTATAAAGAAAGGTTACTAATAATATTTTTCAAACTAGTTTTATCAAAGTATGAAAAAAAAGAAACAAAAAAATTGTGCAGTTACATCATTTGGTAACCATAACATTGTTATGATTTCTCTGACATTTTTAATATTTTTCCTGAATGTAATAAACACTTATTTCTGAAAAGTAGACTACTTTCAGACATGCAGAGACGTTTATTTTAATAAAATTAATTTTTTATTTGTCCTATATAAAATATATATTAACATATACATAACATTTTGTGACCTAATTTTTCTATTTTCAAAGAAATGGACATCATTTTAGTCTACCTTTTGCATAAATGCATGTTAAATCAGTGTACAAAATTTCATAATTCCATCTCTAATGGTTGTGGATTTATGAAATAACATGTGTGAAAATATTCAAATTTTGGAAAATTTAACTTAAAGTAAAAAGTGAATTCTAAAAAATATTATTAGTAACTTTTTTATATTTTTATCAGATATTTAAGTTCTAATAAGTCTTGCTGTGGTACCTTGTAATTTTTGTCCATTGTGAGTTCATTTCCTTATAAAATTAAGATATTTAGAGCATGCATTTTCTAATAATTTGTGGTCGTTCACTTACATATACCCTTAAGGGTGTTTGAGAATAAGGTTCTTAGGAAAATATTTGGGCTAAGAGTGATGAAGTTACAGGAGAATGGAGAAAGTTACACAAAGCAGAACTGCACGCATTGTATTCTTCACCTGACATAATTAGGAACATAAAATCCTGATGTTTGAGATGGGCAGGGCATGTAGCACGTATGGCCGAATCCAGAAATGCATATAGAGTGTTAGTTGGGAGGCTGGAGGGGAAAAAGATCTTTGGGTAGGCCGAGATGTAGATGGGAGGATAATATTAAAATGGATTTGAGGGAGGTGGGATATGATGATAAGAGACTGGATTAATCTTGCTCAGGATAGGGACCGATGGGGGGCTTATGTGAGGGCGGCAATGAACCTGCAGGTTCCTTAAAAGCCATTTGTAAGTAAGTAAGTCAAATGGTGCTTAGATATTTAGGTAATGGGTCGTTTGAATTATGACTTGAACAGGTTACATCAGCTGCTTGTTTATGCGGATGACGTAAATATGTTAGGAGAACATCCACAAACGATTAGGGAAAATACGAAAATTTTACTTGAAGCAAGAAAAACGATAGGTTTGGAAGTAAATCCCGAAAAGACAAAGTATATGATTATGTCTCGTGACCAGAATATTGTACGAAATGGAAATATAAAAATTGGAGATTTATCCTTTGAAGAGGTGGAAAAATTCAAATATCTTGGAGCAACAGTAACAAATATAAATGACACTCGGGAGAAATTAAACACAGAATAAATATGGAAAATGCCTGCTATTATTCAGTTAAGAAGTTTTTGTCATCCAATCTGCTCTCAAAAAGACTCAGAGTTAGAATTTATAAAACAGTTATATTACCAGTTTTTCTTTATGGTTGTGAAACTTGGACTCTCACTTTGAGAGAGGAACAGAGATTAAGGGTGTTTGAGAATAAGGTTCTTAGGAAAATATTTGGGCTAAGAGGGATGAAGTTACAGGAGAATGGAGAAAGTTAGACAAAGCAGAACTGCGCGCATTGTATTTTTCACCTGACATAATTAGAAATATTAAATCCAGACGTTTGAGATGGGCAGGGCATGTAGCACGTATGGGCGAATCCAGAAATGCATAGTGTCAGTTGAGAGGCCGGAGGGAAAAAGATCTTTGGGAGGCCGAGATGTAGATGGGAGGATAATATTAAAATGGATTTCAGGGAGGTGGGATATGATGATAGAGACTGGATTAATCTTGCACAGGATAGGGACCAATGGCGGGCTTATGTGAGGGCAGCAATGAACCTGAGGGATCCTTAAAAGCCATTTGTAAGTAAGTAAGTAAGTAAAGGTTATGATAATTTCTTATCTTGTAGGCAGTTGAAAAAGCTATGACAAATACCTTCAGTTATCTAGTTATTGATCCATAATTATTAAATCCTTATCTTTTGTTACATGTGTGACAAAATTTTTCATTGGCATTGCGCATTCATGTGGATCATTCAGTAACTCTGCTAATTCGTAAGTTCTGAAAGAGCAGAACTTTTCTTTTCCGTATCTGTAAAATTTTTAGAAGACGATTACCTTTTCTAAACTTGGATTTTCATTTCACCAAGAACATACAGAATATTTATAACATGTTACAGGTGTGACAGAATATTTGAAATATGAAAATTTCAATTATTGTATTATTATTTTCTACAAACATCTGAAAGTACGATTAATTAAATATAAAAAAGGAAACAATAACGCAATCACAAAGTTTTACTGTGAAAATGAATCATTTTCAAACAAAAACAAACTGTCCACGCTTATTTATAACTCTTGGATGTTTCACTTTTTTAACTATGACAGAAAATTTCTCCACAGATACATCTTCCTTCTTTGGCCAGATCCACGAACTCCCACTACAGCTAACATACGAAACAAAACCACAATTGAAATTATCAATCAATTAACAAGTTTAACTGTGTTATTTATGGCAATATTTTAAAATGCTATATATCCATGTCTCCTGGACTATGTTGAGTATTTTAACATACAGATAATAGACTTTTTATGGAAAACAATTTTTTTAGATACAAGACC
Source organism: Periplaneta americana (assembly GCF_040183065.1). Classification (NCBI taxonomy): domain Eukaryota; kingdom Metazoa; phylum Arthropoda; class Insecta; order Blattodea; family Blattidae; genus Periplaneta; species Periplaneta americana. Next base: position 153,904,425 of record NC_091130.1, read on the forward strand.
AGGTTGACATGGAATGACTCACTATCAATGTATTACACTTTCATATCTAATATATCGTTTTCATATTTTTTACATAGAATATGTTTCCCCTGTACCAAGTATGGGCACCCATTCCGGGATCCATGGTAAAACAAAAGTGGCAGAATTACAAACGCTTACTGTAACACATTACGAACTACAGTCAAATGCTACATTATGAAATATACCTCTCACGTCTGATTGAAGTTCTGGCTGATATGTACATCTATTACCAGGCAGTACATCTCACTTGACGATATGTGTCAGAGGAAGAAGAATTGTTTGTATGCATCTGAAGTCTGACTAGTGTAATATGTGGCTAGTCAACGATGTATGAAATGGAGGGGGAAAGGAACTGGCCACCCTACCCCATTATCTCCTGGCCTAGTTGCCTCATAATTAATGCCTTCTTGGTATCACTTGTGAGGTTCAGACAACAATTTAACAATATTTAATTTAGGAGAAAGTTTAGAATTTGTTCTTTGCCTGAGACACTTCTGTAGTTATGAGTGACACTTCTTTCTGACTTACTTCGCAAGAGCAGGTGACAATCCCTTGAGGTCCTGCAGGGACACGGGTTCCTTGAGTAGTTTCTTGTAGAGTGCCAAAGGGAACGGAAGATCAATGATTGTAAAATTATAGATGGCCAGGCCACACAGAACCCCTGGGAGAGAAAGGAGGAAAAAAAAAACAAACTTTTAAGTTAGACTAATCATCTGTTCGGAATGGAAACTTAGAAAAAATACGTAACCTGTAGATCAATGAGTTAGTTGAAGTTTCTCATTCAAGACACAGGAATTTCATCTTCAGTTTTAACGGAACAAAAGCAGATGATATTGGTGCATGGCTCAAATGTTTACCTTGTAAATCTTTACCAAGCTGGTGTTCCAATGGAAAGTATCGAAACCCTACAAAACAACTGTACACAGACTTCATTACGTAGCTAGAGCAAGATGTTCAAATTGATTGTTGAACCTGAAATTACGCTTTTCACGCCTGGTTTCACATTAATGGCTAAACTCTCACTGGAGTACAGATAATCCTCAACTAATGCACGAAGTATTGCTGTATTATTTAAAAGCAGATATATAACATGGTATCAATGTTACAGAATAGTACAACCAATTTTTTATGACAAGGCAATGTTAGTTATTCTTCTAAAATAATGCAAGAGAATGAAACCTCTAAATGGTCAGACATTATTCAAAATTATAAATTAATTCCTGAACTATCATATAAACCGGGCTATGAGGCCGTGGTCTGTTGGTTGTGAGACCAAACGTTTCGTTCACTGCTGCGGTGAACATCTTCAGTGATGTCTATTGCTGGTGCGGCTGGTTCTACTGCGTGTGCCGATTACAGTCTGCGCTGGCTGCATCGTTGTATATATAGTGCGGGAGGGGGGGGGCTTGCTGTTGTCGCCTCGGTCCGCGCTCGAATGTGCTTCGCGGGCGGGTTTGCTGTTTTCCACGCGCAGTAGAACCAGCCGCACCAGCAATAGACACACTGAAGATGATCACCGCAGCAGTGAACGAAACGTTTGGTCTCACAACCAACAGACCACGGCCTCATAGCCCGGAAAACTTTTCTACTATTGACGCCGGCCGTGAAAGCCTACACTCCAATATATCATATAAACCATTTGATACAAACTCCTAATTATTTTTTTATTTATTTATCAGAGCTTCCTCAAATTAGAGGCTGCCATTAGACTAAGCATACAAAACAGTACAAGAATAAATAGATGATGAGAGCTAAAAGAGCAAGAAAAAAAGGCAAACAAATACACAAACAAACAATGGCAGTTTACAGAAGAAAATAAAATTTGAAGTAAAGAATCAATGAAAGCTAAGAAGGAAAAAGAAAAATGATAATGGTGCGTCAATTTTTTCCATACACTGAATTAGAGTCCATACACGTGGTTCCGTAAAAGTTTGACTGACTGACTGAGGAGGGCCAGTTCGTTCAGAAAAGATTTGTGCAGTCCTAGGGTCTTACAGAATTGAGAAGAGAAGTTAGGTATCGTTCCTCTTGCTCCAAACATCAATCCCGCAACACTGATATCGTGACGTTAGTATTTATCTTTATAATATGGGATGGCTGGAACGCAGATTGCTCGTTTCTCCTCATGTACGTCTTCGGGCTGTCCTTTATACATTTCAAACCTGATGGTGGGGTCGATTATCATACATGAGACAGGGATTCGCTAATGGCGATTATGTCAATTTGTCTGTTACTGCCATTGTCGGCAGTTCCGTGGACTTCTTCATAGACGGTGTATTTTAGTTTTCTAAGGGCATCGGCCAATTTAGTCCTAATTGCATGGTGCCTATGTATATGCATGTTTCGCCATAAGGGCAGGCTCCCTATTTTAACTTACATGTTTTTAGAAATAATGTACCTAGACAAATCACCATGAAAATAATGCAATTAATTCCCACTTTTAAGAAAATATATGGTTTAAGGAAAATCCCACTTTTAAAGAATACTTTTCAAGTGGATTTTGTGATAATGAAGTCCGAAATATCGACTCTAACTTCAATAATCAATAGTACCACATATTCAACAGGACATCTCAATGATAGGAATGTGTCGCCATGTGGTGGCATTATTCTTTATCACCTTTCTTTATGTTGCTTTTACAGAGTGGTTGCTTTGCTTGCTTTATTCTCGCAAGTTGCGTGGATCTTGTTTCCAAGTTTTTTTGTTAGTTTATGCATCGTTATGATGGCGACTAAATGGAAGAAATTAACTATCAGACAGAAAGTGAAAATAATTAGGGATGTCGACGTTAATCCTCAAATAAAACTATCACATATGGCAAAAAGCATGGTTTGCCAACTAATTCAGTATGGGGAATAATAAAGAAAAAAAAAATAATTTTTCAATGTCGAGTTTCAGTGTGGTTAGGGTTCGTGTCTCACCATTTCAAAAGACAGAAAATATAATAATGAAATTTATTGTAAGTAATAATAATATTGTAGGCCTTATTAAATGCTTACAGTAATATTTGGTATGTAACACACATGTTAATAGTAGTTGTTTTAGCCTTTCCTTGCCATTTTATATAAATCCTCCTTTTATGGAAAACCCCTATTTATATATAAAAAAAAGTAATCTCTCAGAGATTCGTTAAAAAGGAGTTCTGCTGTAGTTAAGGGCATGACTGCATGACCTTTTTAGAATTGGCTTGTTTTCGTGACAAAACAGACTGATATTCGAAGAGCCTTTCCTTGCCATTTTATATAAATCCTCCTTTTATGGAAAACCCCTATTTATATATAAAAAAAGTAATCTCTCAGAGATTCGTTAAAAAGGAGTTCTGCTGTAGTTAAGGGCATGACTGCATGACCTTTTTAGAATTGGCTTGTTTTCGTGACAAAACAGACTGATATTCGAAGAGCCTTTCCTTGCCATTTTATATAAATCCTCCTTTTATGGAAAACCCCTATTTATATATAAAAAAAGTAATCTCTCAGAGATTCGTTAAAAAGGAGTTGTGCTGTAGTTAAGGGCATGACTGCATGACCTTTTTAGAATTGGCTTGTTTTCGTGACAAAACAGACTGATATTCGAAGAGCCTTTCCTTGCCATTTTATATAAATCCTCCTTTTATGGAAAAACCCTATTTATATATAAAAAAAGTAATCTCTCAGAGATTCGTTAAAAAGGAGTTCTGCTGTAGTTAAGGGCATGACTGCATGACCTTTTTAGAATTGGCTTGTTTTCGTGACAAAACAGACTGATATTCGAAGAGCCTTTCCTTGCCATTTTATATAAATCCTCCTTTTATGGAAAACCCCTATTTATATATAAAAAAAGTAATCTCTCAGAGATTCGTTAAAAAGGAGTTGTGCTGTAGTTAAGGGCATGACTGCATGACCTTTTTAGAATTGGCTTGTTTTCGTGACAAAACAGACTGATATTCGAAGAGCCTTTCCTTGCCATTTTATATAAATCCTCATTTTATGGAAAAACCCTATTTATATATAAAAAAAGTAATCTCTCAGAGATTCGTTAAAAAGGAGTTCTGCTGTAGTTAAGGGCATGACTGCATGACCTTTTTAGAATTGGCTTGTTTTCGTGACAAAACAGACTGATATTCGAAGAGCCTTTCCTTGCCATTTTATATAAATCCTCATTTTATGGAAAAACCCTATTTATATATAAAAAAAGTAATCTCTCAGAGATTCGTTAAAAAGGAGTTCTGCTGTAGTTAAGGGCATGACTGCATGACCTTTTTAGAATTGGCTTGTTTTCGTGACAAAACAGACTGATATTCGAAGAGCCTTTCCTTGCCATTTTATATAAATCCTCCTTTTATGGAAAACCCCTATTTATATATAAAAAAAGTAATCTCTCAGAGATTCGTTAAAAAGGAGTTCTGCTGTAGTTAAGGGCATGACTGCATGACCTTTTTAGAATTGGCTTGTTTTCGTGACAAAACAGACTGATATTCGAAGAGCCTTTCCTTGCCATTTTATATAAATCCTCCTTTTATGGAAAACCCCTATTTATATATAAAAAAAGTAATCTCTCAGAGATTCGTTAAAAAGGAGTTCTGCTGTAGTTAAGGGCATGACTGCATGACCTTTTTAGAATTGGCTTGTTTTCGTGACAAAACAGACTGATATTCGAAGAGCCTTTCCTTGCCATTTTATATAAATCCTCCTTTTATGGAAAACCCCTATTTATATATAAAAAAAGTAATCTCTCAGAGATTCGTTAAAAAGGAGTTCTGCTGTAGTTAAGGGCATGACTGCATGACCTTTTTAGAATTGGCTTGTTTTCGTGACAAAACAGACTGATATTCGAAGAGCCTTTCCTTGCCATTTTATATAAATCCTCCTTTTATGGAAAACCCCTATTTATATATAAAAAAAGTAATCTCTCAGAGATTCGTTAAAAAGGAGTTCTGCTGTAGTTAAGGGCATGACTGCATGACCTTTTTAGAATTGGCTTGTTTTCGTGACAAAACAGACTGATATTCGAAGAGAGACTGGGAAGGGAGAGAATAAATAAAATAAATAAATTCCTCTACACATATCGAGCTTTGAAGAAGCAATGAAACACTGTTATTAACGTAAATACTGTGAATCAAGAAGGCTAATGACTTACAGTAATTGTAGAACCCTCAGGATAACGCACAAGGACATAACATTTCGTTAGCAACAGTAAAAATTTAATTAAAATTTCTTCCTCTCAATAAATCCCCTCTGTCTCTCCTCTTTAAGATATATCACCATTATTTGTGGTACTATCTTGTGCTGTGTTCAATTTTAACAAGTTGACTACAGTCCTACAGAATGCTTTCGTTATCATCTGAACAGTCATATATTGCTGGTAATATTACATAAATTTTCATTTGATCCAATTCCACTGCACAGATACTCTTAAAATATTGTGGGAGGAGGCCGTTTATTTCTCTGTCTAATCAAAGAATACTCACCAATGAGATAGTACATGATTTCGTCCTCGAAAGAATCTTCACTGAACCAAATAGTTCTTGTTTCTTCATACTGACGAAACATGCCAAACTTGGGATCCAGAATTTCCCTCAATAACAGCATGAAGAATTCCTTTGTCACACCTCCAGCATCTTCAGCTTCCTCATTTTCAAATTTCACCTGTAAATGAAACATAATACTGTTAAGTCAAAAGTCAAATGTCCATTCCAATAATGTCAGGACATTTCAACTGCCAGTATACTGGGATAAAGGGAAGGCAAAATATAAGACATCATGCATAGCGTGGCTCGCCGAAGTGGTGTGCAACTTTAAAATGGGTCACAGTCCTGCCATCTACCTGCAATATGCAGAACCCGAATCACTCACGTGAAGTTCGTAGTTATTGAACACACATACTTTCTCTAGACTTAAAATTAACTGATTAATCTCATCACAGCAAAGAAGATATTACCTTGAGCGGTTTCTTCAGATCAGTGGCTTCAAACTTGGCCAATTCTCGAATGGTGTCTGCCACAAGATTCTCTCTGCTCACATGCAGCTCGAGGAAGGTGCTGATATTGGCAGCCAGCAAAGGTGAGAAGAAAAGAGTTGTGAATGCCCTGGTAGCAGCCTGGTTCATTGCAGACTGCATCTGAATACAAAAATATTATATTGTAAATTGTAGCACCAATCACAGCAGTGTGCATAATGACTGTACAGTGTGGTGACTTGCAAAATTTATATTTTGTTATATTAGCTCCCCTATTATTACAGAAGAAAATATCATTAAAGTTTTTGTAAAGAAAAAAAAAATGCATCCAATCATACCATTAAAAACAATTTTTGGCTAGGGATAAAAAATCTGGGGAAAAAAAAAAATACAAAATACTCCCGCCATAAAAACCGCATTAATTTTTAATGCATGCTAATCATAGTTGGCCATGAATTAGTAAAAACAATTGAATGCAAAGATATTGTTGTTTATGGTTCATTTGTTGATCTGAAAAAAAATGTATTCCATGGAAGAAAAAGTTTAAATTATTAAATGGTATTATACTGGAAGCAATGCACGTAGAGAATGCAACAAGATATCAAACTTGCAGCTAGCAAATGTCAGACGAGAATATTATAATAGACTTGGATATTGTTTAGCAGCAAATGGAGGTCTATTTGAACATTTACTGTGATTTACTAATTTACCATGAAATAATGTAAACATTGCTATTTTCATTGTTAATCTGTAAAAAATGAATTCACATTGATGCCACATTCATTTGTTTCCCCTTTAAAGTTTATCATAACTGGTTGGATGCTAAACTAGTTTGTTTTAACCACCCATGACCTACTGTGATTAAGTTTTCATTAAAGATGGTTATAATTACTCTTTAATTTTAATTAATTCCAAACATACTCATACTCAAAATAATAATTTAATAAAACAAGTGGGTGCAGAATTTTTTTCTCTACAAAAAACTTTAATGACATTTTCTTCTATAATAATTAGGTGAGTTAATATAACAAAATATAAATTTTATCATTGAAATTGCTATGGTGCGTGTTCCAAGTCACCACCTGGTATACATTTCATGACCATACCGTCTGCTAATTTTTAAACTTCACCCACTGATTAAGTTATTTTCTCAGTGTTTCGATACATAAGTTTCTTATGGTAATTCCTATACTCAAAGAAACACACAGTATCATCTGCTTGTTCGTCAACCATTATAAAAGTTTACTATAACTATATTTAAAAAATATTTGGCTGCTGACAACAGCCTTCTATAAAGAACACCAATCAGCAATGGTAAATCAGCCTTTATAGTGTGTAAGTGAATTTTATGATTTGAAATTAAAGGTGTTGCACATCAACGGTTTCACTCATATCTCATAGATAGGAAACAGAAAGTTGAAATCAATACAACTATGAAATCTGCATCAACATGGGGAACTATTAATAATGGAATTCCTCAAGAATCAATATTAGGTCTCCTACTTTTTCTAGTGTTTATAAATGATCTTGCCCCCCTAATACAAGAGGTAGGTCATCCCATATTATTTGCAGATGACACAAGTATAGTAATTACAGCCAATAACTCCAACACATTCCAATCTTCAACAGAGGAACTTCTCTTCAAAATATGTGACTGGTTCTCAGTCAATAAATTGGTATTAAATTGTAACAAAACTAACATAATTCAATTTAAATCCTGTCCAAATTCAACCTCGCAAATTTCTAGGGCAATAATTAACAACAGATCCCTTTTAGAAACAACGACAACCAAATTTCTTGGCTTAAAAATCGATAATGTGTTAAATTGGAAAAATCATATTAAAGAAATTACTCCCAAACTAAATTCAGCTTGTTTTGCTATTAGATTTATGCAAAAGATAGTAAATATCAATACCTTAAAAACAATATACTTTGCATACTTCCACTCAGTAATGAGTTTTGGAATAATATTCTGGGGAAATTCCACAGATAGTAACAGTATATTTCTATTACAAAAAGAGTAATTAGAATAATAGTAGGTGCCAAATCTGGGGAATCTTGTAGGACTATTTTCAAAAAACTACAAATAATGCCCATGGATTGTCAGTACATCTTTTCATTAATAATCTTCCTCGTATGTAATCGTGAAAACTTTGTAACTAATTCAACAGTTCATAGCATAAATACACGTCAAAAAAATGACTTTCATACTCCATCGGCAAGTCTATCGTGCTATCAAAAAGGAGAGCGTTATATGGCAGTAAAAATTTTTAATAGCCTCCCTATCGATATAAAAAATGAAACTCAAAACATAAGATTATTTAGGGCCAAATTAAAGAAGTACCTAATTTCTCACGTCTTCTATTCTGTAGGTGAATTCATGACATTCAATAACATTAAATGAAATTGGTACTAAAACTATGTGTTGTACTAGTAGACTATATTGTAAATCTCGTCTGTATATATATTTCATCTAGACTGTGACTATAAATTAAGACTTTATAATAGTATCACGTTTTTTGACTTGTTCCATATTCTAGCTGTAAAGCAATGTATGAATACCATGGAATGTTAATAAATACAATACAATACAATACAAAGAATGGTAAATTTACAGTATATTTAATAATGTTGCTATATGTATTAATGTTCTATGGCAAAAATAAATCTATCTACCCCTCATTTGTGAGAAAAAACTTTAGCTGAAGACTAACTGTGGACTTCATGTTATCAGCATCTTGCTGTATATATTAAGAAGATTGAAATCTATGACATGAGACCCTCAACTTGATTTCCTTCCAAAGGATGTTAGGCTAGGATTCCTAAGGGCCGTATTCATAAACGAGACTTTGGATGAAGACTTCTCAAAGTCGACTTTAGTAGTAAAGTTTAACTTTGTTAAAAGTCCTATTGATAGACAATACTTCTGAGACTTTGACTTTGGTAAGTAGAGATTTGACGATCTTGTTCTAATGTTGGCAATCAAAATCACTGCCTTCTAAACGAATTAAATTAGTAGATAGTTGAAATAGAGTAGGCATTGTCACAATCAAAGCCATCTTTTGAGTCACATATCAATTAAACAATTGAACATCGGTACATGTTAAGCGATTGTTAACCGTTCTTGCAGCTTTACATAAGAATAATTTATTCGAGGGCTTATCATGAAACTAACGTAAGTACAAAAATTAACATTTTTAGATCTTTACACCAATCTATAATAATTTCTTCTTCTACTTGGCCACAAAAAAATCGTAACTCAGTTCGAACAGTCTTGTATATAACACAGTTCATAACTACAAAACATGATGATATAGTTCATCTGAAATAGTACCACAGTCTACTATATACAGTAGCGAAGCTTGAGGTGTTTTTTTGCAAATCTCGTGATAAAGCGCTCCAAGCGGTTAGCAACTAGAAACAATAGACTGTCCATGGTCGACTTTGGACTGTGTCGTATTTCTATCGAGTGCTAGCTCATTGCGTATTTCACATTGATGCTTGTGAAATGTTCGTTATTGGTTATAACGAAAATGTTAATGGCTAAAATATAATAATTGGAATAATAATATGGGACAAGGAGGAGACGTTTGTAGTGCTATAAATTGTAGCAACAGTAAGAGAAAGAGGCCAGAGTTATCCTTTTCCGATTTCCGAAAGATTCAGAAAGGTTCCTGGGTTTCCACAAGAATGCCGTGCAGAAACAAAACTGTTAATTTGAAGTTCTTTGTGACTGTTAGAATACATTATATCCTTAAATTTCACAGTGAAATGTTTCAGTCTAACCGAAAGGACATTAGATACCGGTTAAAGTTCTGTCACTTAGGCTGCTAATTTTGCAGAGAAATAAAGGTTAGGTCTACTTTTTTTTTTCATATGATATATTTTTAATTGTAGCTATTAATTTTGTTATTATTTTTATGTGTTATTTATTAAAGACGTAGAAAAATTAAGTTTGTTTTAATGAAATTTATTGATCACGTTTTATTTTCAATTCTGGTGGGATTATTATTGCTTAGGCCTACTTTTTTGTCAAAGGATATGTTTTTAATTATAGCTGTTAATTTTCTTGTTATTTTTATTTGTTGCTTTACTAGAGACGTAGAAAAAGTTTGTTACAATAAAATTTATTGATCACGTTTTATTTCCAATTCTGGTGTGATTATTATTGCTTAACCTCATCCCACTTTATTAAGTACGTAAGCCTACACTACAAGTACCGGTACGCGTAAGTTACTCCATTAATTCATATTTCCATTATTATTGTTGTGAAGGGAAATGCAAATTAATATTTATTGGTTTCATAGTTAATTATCGCTGCTATAATCTTGAATGAGTGAAGCCATTATAGTAAATTTCAGTTCGTTTTGCACAAACAAAAATTACATTAACTTATTTCTTGCAGTTATCTTCGAGTTTATGGTGCAATTTAATACACTTCATTAAAATAATAAATTAACTTTATGCATTTAATATTTCAATAATGGAAGGAAGGTGTTAATTTTTCCAAAAGAACACGACAACGAAAGTGTAACATATTTTGTCGTCTGCTAGGAGAGAGATCTGCGATGATGAGGCGATAGTAGTGATCCTAGTGGTGGCCATGTTTGCATTTTTACTACATATTGAGTTTCGCGACTGTATATAGTAGACTGCGATAGTACTGTCTGTTAAGAATTTTGTTGTGAATAAAACATCTATTGTAGCTACTTTAGTTTCACATTAAGTCCTGAAATTATTTCATTTTAAAATAATTTTGTTGTAAAGATATGGAAGATAAGATTCCACCAATGACAGACTATGAAAGAGACATATTATCCTGCTGTCAGATGGCAGAGTTATTCCCTGCTTGTCTGCAGAAACTACTTAAAAATTATCTGAAATCAATATGCAGAAAACGTTATTATGACGACCGCAAGGATTATAAATTAACTGCATTTCCAACTGAATAACCAACCCTCTATAGAATTAAATACTAAGAATCAATATTAAGCTATTAATCCTTACCTATACCGTAGCGTAAAATCGCGATGAAATAAGTTGTATTATTTATTGGTGGAACAGATAATCCTCTTCGATTATTCATCAATGAAAGTTGAAACATGACGAGGATATTTAATACTGTCTGTTTATCAAATCTGTACCTTGATTTGAATTTATAATCTATAATAATACACTAAGGAACTTGAGCAGCTTTAATAATCTTCTGGATGTCTTCAATATTCTCGGCAAATTCAACAATTTCCCAAATATCATTCATTTTCCTTTTGTCCACGAATGAAAGTCAAAGTCAAAGTCTAGATTTTCGGCGACTTGGAAGTAAAGTCACGATTGAAGTTTACTTTCGTCAAAGTGTCGACTGTGAATAGGAAAATGGTGACTCTGTACTTTCCAAAGTCTCGTCTATGAATACGACCCTAAGATCCTTAAATGACATCATGCTCAGTCAGGTTCGAATCCATTAAGTTTAGAGCCAATAGCAAGCATGGTACCTACTAGGCCACGAAGAATTACATGGCATGGAAAAGTTCTATCAATACTTTTTGTTTCTCCATGTTCAACACTTGAATACATACTGCAATTTTATCTTTAGTTTCACGTTTGCCCTATGTGATGTCATAATTTTTTAACTAATATCTGAATAATATTTATTATGCAATATTACTCCTGCTCTTCCAGTCAAGTTAAACGACACAATAATCCCCTTTTGCTTCCTGTGTTAAAAACCTTGAAGTTTACTTTGATACGCATTTAAACTGGAATAACCAAGTAACCCATATTACCAAAAAAGTGCTTTCCATACTACGAGTACATTCCTTAAACAGCATTCGAAAATTCCTTCCGCTATCACTCAAGAAAATACTAGTGGAAACACTAGTAATGCCCCACTTCGATTATTGTGATTTTCTACTGACTGATCTCAATGTCAACCAGTCGCAAAAATTACGTGTTCATAATTCTTGTGTTTGCTTCGTCTGCGATGTCCGTCGCACTGACCACATTACCCCATCCTTCCAAACTCTAAACTGGCTACGGCTTAACGAACGTAGAAATTTTCATTCTCTTGTTCTCCTTTTCCAAGTCCTTCACACTTCTACACCTACCTACCTTGCCTCCCGTTTCAGTTACCTGTCATCATATCATAATCTCTTCACACGCACGCAAAATAGCCGCATACTAGCCATACCAACACATAAGACATCATCGTATTCATCATCATACACAATCTCGCTCTCGCGCTTGTGGAATACCCTACCCAGTGACATCAGAGACTGTCGGAATTTAGTAGCGTTCAAAAGCAAACTTATTAAGCATTTTCTTATTGCGTAGAGTAGGTTTAATTTGTACTTAATAAAAGAAATGCTTCTCTCTTCTTAACTTTTACAATAAACTGTCTAGCTTTTATTAATCAGTTAATCTTTTAGTACTTTGATTTTTATTGTATTTGTAAATTTAATATTAATTGTAATTATAATTGTAATTGTATTCTTAATATTGTAGTTGTAATCCCCTGGTAGAGGGGAAGAGAAGGCCTGATGGCCTTATCTCTACCAGGTTAAATAAATAAATAATAATAACAACAGTTCTCAAAACTAAGTTCTTATCCTCAAATTATGCTGGTGAATAAGTAATATGTCCCCATTGTTAACATGCAGAAATTTCTTAAAAAGCATGCATACATACACTTCACAACAAGGTGTATCTTTCTCCTCAATGTATTTTTTTGTGTCAGACTTACCTGGAGAGACTGATCTGTTTGTAGCAGCAATGTTTTTGCTTGAGCATCGAACAGGAATGGATAATTGCAAAAATAAATTTTTTGTTTCTGAAATAAAAAGGCACTGAATTAGACAAAGTAATTATGTCAAAATGTCTTTATAAAATCTTCACACAAATCTAAAGCTACGGTACCACTATGGCAATCATCGATGAGCAAACAATGGGAACGATATGTAGAAATTTGATCCAAACGAATGTAACGTTTTGTTCTGCAAAGGAATTTTAAAATGTTACATTAGTTCAGATAAAATGTCTGCACATTAAAAGACAGAACTAAAATTCTTTCAAGCATTTATTATCACAATACACTGCTCTCTCTCAAATTGACTGAATTAAATCAATGGCTTTCCTAAAACACGCTATGAAATATTTCATATAAAACAATTTTTATCTCTAAAATATCTCAAACAATAACCCCCTGAAATTAATGACATTATTAATGTTTCACCCTGTATATTAATGCAATAATCACATGCTTCATCAGGACACATGCTCAAGAGGTCTGGCTGTATTTTTTCCATTAATCTAAGGGACAGTTACATAAGAGGCTAACATTTGTGGTCATGATAATTTTAAAACTAAGTGATAAATTTTTCTTGAAGAAGTTAATATTATCTAGGTTTGTTTTTTAAATCTAACAAATAGCGTAATAATTTCATTCAACAATCTTAAAACCAAATTAACAATTATGATAGCACACCATTGTGGAGTAACAGTTATCACGTTTCGCCATGAAAGAGCAGGTCCAGGTTCAAATCCTGATTGGGACAAGTTACCTATAGTCCCATCGCTCCAATTTCCGGCAGCCAATCGCGTTGCAGATCGGCGACATTTAAGCATGTGCATCTTGTGATTCGCTTATGAAGACGTTATTCATTTCTTAAGGCTCGATAAATACTTAATATAATCGCCCGCCATTTTTGCTCTTTCGTTGGCATTCGCAGAAAGCACACGAAGACGCTATTTGCCGCTCAATTATTTGCTGAATTACAGTGTGTTTGATTTATTATCATAGGAGCTACGGCATGATAATGTTTAACGGTGTGGCAAATAGATTCTTCGTATGGTAGCTCGGCAACAAAAGAACAAAAATGGCGAACGATACTACCTACCTAGACTTTATAGAGCCTTCACTTCCTAAGAGGAGGAGTCACGCCGGGAATAACAGCATCGCGACTATAGTTGGGGCTTTTACCAAGGTTTTTCCTCAACCAATTAAAGTAGAATTGCTGGGTAACTTTCGCCATTGAACGTCGGACTCATTTCGCCACCATTAATTCACATATCATCATCATCATCATCATCATCATCATCATCATCATCCATGCCATAGCCCGGGTTAAGTTCACAGTACAGTGTGTTGTACTTGTACAAGAGCACAGCAGTTCGGCTACCAAATCATTCACAGAACAGGAGGGGTAAGCACAATAAACCTCAAGCTGCAGTGCAAGACTTCGGGTCCCTTCTACGTGAAAATAAAAAACAACAAACAATTATGGCTTTTAAAGAACCAAAGAGGTTCATTTCCGCCCTCGGTCCCTATCCTGAGCAAGATTAATCCAGTCCCTACCATCACATCCCACCTCTCTCAAATCTATTATAATATTATCCTCCCATCTACGTCTCAGCCTCCTCAAAAATCTTAACAATTATGATAGAAAAATAAATTATGAAATATTTTTGTAACACATTAACTACATAGACCAAAGAACATAAGGCATCTAGGTAACTACTGCAGGGGTGCACAATTAACCAAACAACTGTAGTGTCAGCTTTTCATGCTAGATACCTGAGTTCAAAACCTAGAGACTCCAAGCAGAACTTGTAGTCAACAAAGACGAGATTAAGTCTTCTAAAGGCACTTCCATCACTCTACAAATCATAACCATCCTTCTACTACTGCACCATACTACCTTCCCCAAGAGATCATTTCATGGAATCCACACGGTGAAGATTCCAAGCAATAAGCAACCAAGGAAATCTTTGAGTTCATACCAACAGCTGAGTATTCAAGTACTGTACCTTGAAGCAAGCAATAACTACAGGGAAGTATACTTAATAATGCTAACATGCAAAGAAATCATAATGATGTGTAATATCATGTAATGGAACCAGAACATTTTAATAACTAACATACTGATTTGTTTTGTCTTTTTGTCTCAATTAAACATTTATAATATTATTTATTTCAATGATGTACGTTATTCAAAGTTACGAAATCTTTTGATGCTGACCAAATGCTACTTCGAGAATGATGAGCGAGACTCGAAGTTCAGAGAGTTACGAGACGAGACTCGAAAGACAAATGCAACGAACACAGCGAGCGAGAGCGGCAGTAAAGGTATGGTCACAGGTTGCAGTGCTACTTTTATACTGCAGCTGTAAAAGTTGCGTGTCATGTTCACACGTAAGCCAAAAGTAGCGCGCTGCACACTACTTTTCGTGCTGTGCAACCCGAGTGCTGCAAAAGTTGCAACTGGAGGTTGCGAGTCTGTTCACACGCAAGGCGCTACTTTTGCAGCTGCAGTCATGCTGCAGGTTTCCATCTCCGTGTTGACTTCTCAATATACATTTTGTGGTTATGTTCGCATTATTAAGAAACTCATGCAAAAGCTTACTTATCTCTTATTTGCTTTTCTGTCGTATCTAGTGTTCAGAAATTGACATTATTTTTACTATAAAGCTTTTAAAAACGCCTATATACTTAAATGATAACCAACAGTATATTCACGTAATCAATGTTGGCAACCCTCTTGTTTGGAACTACGCTATGGAAAATTTAAAAAATGAATTATATCGTCAGCAATTATGCTCAGACTGTGTTGTGTATTTAATAACTGTTACAAATAATTTATTTTCATCACATTTAACATTAAAATATATCCAAGCAATAAAAGTATCATTGGCACATTTGGGTGGTAACACTGGTCGCAACCGCAGCAAAAGTTTCAACAAAACCGATATCAAAAATGCTGCGGCTGCAACCCTGAGAACCCTGTTCACACGTCGCTACTTTTAAGCTGCGCGCAGCATGGAAAAGTAGCGGGCAGCAGGTTCGGCAGCCGCTACTTTTCGGGTTGCACCGTTGTTCACACGTCGCAGTACGAGAGTTGCGCAGTTTTTTGTACTGCCTCGCTGCTAAAGTAGAGACGTGTGACTGTACCTTAAGATACTGTTCTGTTTTGTCTTTTTGTCTCATTTAAACATTTATAATGTTATTTATTTCAATGATGTATGTTATTCAAAGTTACGAAATCTTTCCATGCCGACCAAATGCTATTTCGAGAATGATGAGCGAGACTCGAAGCGCACGAGAATGATGAGACGAGACTCGAAAGACAAATGCAACGAAAACAGCGAGCGAGAGCGGCAGTTAGTTTTGTTCATCTCTAGTGGAAACTATTACTGAAAGAAATATAGGACTTAATCTAGAAACTTGATACTTCATAACTTTGTAAAACCTTCACATTTCCATAATATGTAAATGGTGCTAATGTAGGGCATACGAGGCGGATCCAGAAAATAAGTTTCCCTGGTGCTGTTTAGAGAAAGAAAACACAATTTCAAGGAAAGATTTATTGGAATAAATACAGCACTTGTTGAGCTATTTTTCAACATATTCCTCACCAGATTTGAGATATCTGTCTTACCGTGGGATCAATTTTTTATCCCTGTGTCATAGAAGTCTGTCGTCTGGGATCGAAACCAGTGTGTGACAGCCGTTTGCACCTCTCTATCACTGTGAAAATGTTGACCGGACAGGAATTTCTTGAAGTGTAAAAAAAAAGTATGCCATTAGGAAAGTCCAGGATAACGGAGAGGGTTTGGAATTGAACGGGTTACATCAGCTGCTTGTCTAGGTGGATGACGTGATGACATTAGGAGAAAATCCACAAACGATTAGGGAAAACAGGAGAATTTTACTTGAAGCAAGTAAAGAGATAGGTTTGCAAGTAAATCCCGAAAAGACTAAGTTTATGATTATGTCTCGTGACCAGAATATTGTACGAAATGGAAATATAAAAATTGGAGATTTATCCTTCGAAGAGGTGAAAAAATTCAAATATCTTGGAGCAACAGTAACAAATATAAATGACAATCAGGAGGAAATTAAACGCAGAATAAATATGGGAAATGCCTTTTATTATTTGGTTGAGAAGCTTTTGTCATCTAGTCTGCTGTCAAAAAATCTGAAAGTTAGAATTTATAAAACAGTTATATTACCGGTCGTTCTTTATGGTTGTGAAACTTGGACTCTCAGTTTGAGAGAGGAACATAAGTTAAGGGTGTTTGAGAATAAGGTGCTTAGGAAAATATTTGGGGCTAAGAGGGCTGAAGTTACAGGAGAATGGAGAAAGTTACACAATGCAGAACTGCACACATTGTATTCTTCACCTGACATAATTAGGAACATTAAATCCAGACGTTTGAGATGGGCAGGACCTGTAGCACGTATGGGCAAATCCAGAAATCATATAGAGTGTTAGTTGGGAGGCCGGAGGGAAAAAGACCTTTGGGGAGGCTGAGACGTAGATGGGAAGATAATATTAAAATGGATTTGAAGGAGGTGGGATATGACGATAGAGACTGGATTGATCTTGCTCAGGATAGGGACCTATGGTGGGCTTATGTGAGGGCGGCAATGAACCTTCGGGTTCCTTAAAAGCCAATAAATAAGTAAGTAAAAAAAAAAAAAATGGTAATTGCTGGGAGCAAGATCCAGACTGTAGAGTGCATGTTGAAACACCTCCCAGCAGAACTCCTGCAGAAGATGTTGTCCACCAAGCCGTATATAGTGATTACCATCGTTTCTTACACCTCAAGAAGTCAGCATTTTCACAGTGACAGAAAGATGCAAATGACTGTCACACACTGGTTCCAATCCCAGGTGACAGACTTCTACAACACAGGGATACAAAAGTTGATCCCATGGTATGATGTCAAAAATCCAGTGGGGAATATGTTGAAAAATAGTTCAACAATTGCTGTATTTGTTTCAATAAATCTTTCCATGAAATTGTGTTTTCTTCCTCTAAACGGCCCCAGGGAAACTTACTTTCTGGACGTGTCTCTTAGTAAGAACATTTTCAATTTATACATTTTTCAGCAACAAACGTAGGAGTTTGAAAAAAGGCCATTTCAGAATCACTTTTGACTTTCATTACACACCGCATCATCATCATCAGAGGAGGAAAATTCTTAAATATTATATCTACTCTATTTTTATAATATTACTGCAATTGCACACTTATAGTACATAGTTCTATAAACTGTAGGCATAATATTTGCCTGCATATTCCAGTTTGCTTTTGCATACATATTTGGGCTCTGCTACAAGTAACAATATGTCAAATTATTACCGATCTTGGAAATCCGGGCAGCTGGCTCCAATAAGGATACAATCCAGGTTAGTCAGCAAAACCATGCAACAAGGAAAAGAAAAGGTATTGACGCAAGCAAGAAATAAAACTTACAAAGTAAAAACACATCACAATGCATTCCACAATCACAACATTCACTGACTACACCAGAGGTCTGCATCGGACGTTTTCACTCGAGTGCCAAGTAGTTCATAGCATAATCCGATAGTAACAAATGTCAAAATATGATTAATTATTATTCAGTCAATATGGCTTAAGCATTGCATTACATATGAAATAAAAACATATGAGTATATATTGATGTGTTACATCTTACTTTGATACAAACGTTTTCGCCTCTAATGGGGCATCTTCAGGTACAAATATAAGTATCATCTAAAATCAATTACAATACAATACGGGCTAAAACACATCCCTTCTGTTTAGCAACTCGCGTAGGATAACTAGACTCGCATGACGCTGTAAGTAATTTCATACCTTCATTTAACTTTTCTTAACACATTCACTGCCAGGCATTTAAAGGGCTAGCCTTTTAAGTGAACCGGGGATTTTAAACTTGACATATGTTTTGCAGTGGTGTTAAATCGACTATGGTCGACGCTGGCAATCTTACACGTTCAAACCAAATCGACATAAGTCGACTTTGGCCGTGAATGTGTTAATAATCTCTATTTCACCTAGCACAGATATATGTTTGTTTTCAGATACGAGGGCATTGAATATTTACGAGAATTCCAATTGCTCCACGAAATTAGCTACACATGCTTTATAGTTGCTGACTCCACATTTGATAATATTAGATTTTAATTAGTATAGTTTAAGTATTATAATGATTTCATTGACAACGCAATATATCTGAGATACCACACAAGGGATCTACTTAGCATGGCTAAGCACATTCATATTGTTTTAAAATCAATTCGTTCTTGATTTTGACAGGACAATTTAATGTTGATTGATAACATAGTCACCATGTCATACTTTATTCTAGTCAAGGTAGTTTTATATGTAAGTTTGTATTGTAATTGATTTTAGATGATACTTATATTTGTACCTGAAGATGCCCCATTAGAGGCGAAAACGTTTGTATCAAAGTAAGATGTAACACATCAATATATACTCATATGTTTTTATTTCATATGTAATGCAATGCTTAAGCCATATTGACTGAATAATAATTAATCATATTTTGACATTTGTTATTAACACGAGGCTTAGCTGAATATTTTCCAACATGAATTGTAAATAATCCGATAGGTAGCGCACATGCATGATGGGTAAAATTGTCATGAGCAATAAATCCTCGAACGGTATAAGCAAAGCATTAGACATTCATTCTTGATACAGTGATGAACTGTGTAGTAACATCATAGATGTTTATCATTTCAAAACTTTGCAATGTTTAACTAACCTCTCCATAGTACAACTACAAAACTTGCTTTAAAATGTAATATAAATGTTGTAGGTAAATGTTTCCACCCTCCCCACAGGAGTGATTTTGTTTTTGCCATATCCGATAGATGTTATTGGATATAAATGTAATTATTATAAATGGAGAACACAATCACGATAATGCAAGAACTGTATCAAGTTTTCTAGTAATAATAATAATCTCTAATAATTAGTGTATCAATCTTTGCGTTTGTAACAGTAGTGCAGCATGATTATTCGTTTTATTATATTTTCTGTGACGTTATCTCTGTACTAATATTGTTATTAATCTACTGCTATATCAATAATATTTTGTAAAACGTTTCTACATTGTCGCAGTATACAGGCGGCACTATGTATGGACCTATCATATTATATATGTGGTACATCAAATATTAAATAATTATTAATTAGCAATAATAACTGTATATCGAAGTTCTTCGTAATATTTTATTTATAACTTCATGTTCCTGTTTTGCTATGTTCCATTAAACGTTTGTCATAAACGCAGAAAATAAAGACTTATTTTTACCGTGTGAGCAAAACATATGTGTATCTTATCTGTCGCCTTCCATACAAGATAAGACATGTCGGTGAGATGACCTTGTACTGTGCTTCTATTTATTACGAGCGTATCACGACCGATCTTATCTCACTCGAGGGTGCGACACTCGACAGAGTTCAAGCGAGCGATTTAACTCCAATGCAGCACTCTGGACTACACACAACACCTTCCCCAAACAGGCAAAATTAAGTCTTTGTTTATTATGATACCATTTCACATTTAGATAGAAAGAGATCTCCATAAACTGAACCAATTGCTAAGAAATGTGATTATTATTATTATTATTATCAGGAGAAGAAAACTTATCAAAAGATTACGAACAAGTAGAAGTAAGATTGTTGTAAATAATAGAGTGATTATATTATAGAATTTACAGTAAATCGGTTTAGATTATGTATTGTATAGAGAATCAAATCACAAGATACAGCATTTAAACTTAATAGATTCAGACAATTATGTGAATAATCCAGAATGCATTACAACACAAAGTAAGAAGGAAAGCATACTGAAATAAAACGTTACAAAATTACTACCCTACTGAACATTCCATATGGCCTTCGAAATTTAACAATTACAGAAGATCAATTAAAAAAATCTGAATCCTCGAAATTAACTTTTATATTTCGTTGTTAGGCATACATAAAAAAAAAAACTTAATTACCAGGTAACAAATGAATATTGAAAACATATGCAACCCAATCAATAGTAGAGGAACAGCTAAACCCAGAAACAAAATTTGAGCCACCTGAATTTTTCAAGTTCTAGTTATAACCCTAGATCATATATATGAATCCTATAGATTCAAAATCCCCTATATCCACTTTCACAAATTAAAGGATTTTGACAGTAAAAGGTGTAAAATAGAGGGAATTTTCAATCTAACAGTGACTTTTAACAAACCTTTTGCTTCAAATTTAGTGGCTTTTTTAATTGAAACTATATTAATCGTTAGAATTTATTCTTAACAAGCAATATGTGGGCATAACTCAATTCTCAATAAAATGGTCTTTAGGGGGTTTTGAATCTAGAGGATTCATATAACAGATTGCTAATCCCTATGTTAAAATTGGTAGCACTTTGAAGAGAACAACTGCCAGGATCACCACCTGCCTGCCATAAAATGAACACGAGATAGCAGTACAGTCGCTAATGCAATTCAAATGGGAGTTATGACGTGACTCCTTATACAACAACTAGATGGCAGCATAGTAAACCTGACCAAAGTTGTTACCGTCAAAGCCTGTACAGCCGAGCAATCTGGGTATATATGCTCAGGAAGCACAAAATTTGGGCCATCTGAATTTTTCCAAGTTCTAGTTATAATATAAGTGCTTGCTGAACATGCACAGTAAGTTGTAACTAGGACACGAAAATTCAGGTGGCCCAAATTTTGTTTCTAGGTCTGTACAAAGGACTGTAAGATTCCCTTAATGATACAGATCTCTCTGGTCTTTGCAGGAATATAGGGTACAGTAATGTGTTCTATATGCTTAGAGTCAAAGGTTGTATTTTTTTTTAATATGAAATAACACCGAATTATTATCATTTTTTTTTTGCAAAATAACATCAAGATTATGCAAATTTTTACATTGAAATTTAAGATTTTTATTTACCACAAAATAGGATTCCTAGTTATAATTCTGCCTTCCAATATTTCTTTACGTGCCTAAAAAATGAACAACTGAACTGAAACAAACTGATGCAGGGGCGTATTTTGTGGGCTACCGGGGCTACCGGTGGTAGCCCAAGGAAATTACAAAAGAAAAAGTTTATAATATAACATAATGTAATAATTTTGTATTATTAGTTTTACCATAGTAATTAAAATTAAAGTAATTGTTAGATATATTTTGTGTAATAATAGGGTCAGCGGTAGCCCAAACCCTTTAACCAGTATACGCCACTGAACTGATGTACATTAAGTAAACAAATATACATAAATATACCCTATTAAAATACTACCATAAAAATAGTAACTATTACCACCATGGTTACAGTACAAGAAGACACATTATATCATGTCTTTTGTTTGAACCCAAAGGCAATAATTCTGAAGCAGGACTAAGGCATGCGTCAAATTTCGGCCCGAGATTGTACAATAACTTCATTAAAAAACATTCAAAATTAGCATCTTCCAATAATAAATTATTTTAAAAAGCAAGCACGTCATCTGATTTTAAATATTGATTAGTATTCTAATAATTTTTTTTATTTATTTTAATTTTTTATATTTTCCATTTTTTTTATATTTCTCTCTTGCATTAAATTTTGAAAAAAAGAAAATCATGTTAAACTTTCAAAATTCAATAAATGAAATAGAAATAAAATATAATTTATGTATGTAATATATTACTAAATGTGTGGGAGCATATCATACGCTTTTTCCAAATCCACAAATAATATATGTAATTCTTTTTTTAATGGAAAAGTACACAATGAATTTATATGCAGGAACTGCATACAATTTTACATAAATTAATCAACACCAGGGCCATATCTATTACGTTGTTCACAATATTTTTTTAGGTATGTATCTTAGGTTCTTTTTTTTTTTAATAAACACTTTTCATAATTTACATTAAATGAGAAAGATCTCATCCATCGAAATTATATTATTGCATAATATTTTGTATTTATTTTACAATTGTATTATTTAATACTTTTTCATTTTAGTTTATTATTGTTTAAAGGGGCCATCACCCCTTGGACTTTGTAGTTCTACTTCTGTGTATTACCTGATATAATTTCACAGCATTTCTTGCATTATTATTTTGGTATTTTTCACTTTACTTTTGCTTACTTATATTTGATTAATTAAATTATTATTTTAGTGTAGGCTTAAGCATGTAACATTATTTTTTTGTTATTTAATGTAAACTTCACTTCCGGCCACAAGCTTTTGCTTCCTCGGGAGTGCCAACCAAAAGTGTGCCATTATTATCTTTCAAATATTTTATTTTTTTTTTTAATTCAAGTTAGATCAAGTTGGGAGAGGAGATGAAAAGAAGGTTCTGGCTGTGAAAGTGATAGTTCTGGTTTAACAACAACAACACAATAGCAAACACTCACCAAGTTCGGATCCTTAGTCATCAACCACTTGAGGTAATCCATTCGGACGTCCACTTTTTCCGTGAGCTCTGTCAGGTAGAATGTATCATAAGGCACTTTGAGTCCATCCACGCTGCGGTTCAGCCAGTTCAGTCTTCCCAGAACTTCCAGAGGGATCACCATGTCATTGTCCCAGTTCACGTTCTGCTCCAACAAGAAATACAACATCCTGCGGTTCTTACAGTATGCACTACTACAGTTCTGGTTATTGTTGATAGTTTTCAATGCCTCTACAGATGATCCAATAAGACCAGGGGCGGATGCAAGGGGGGGGGGATTAAGGGGACATATCCCCTCCCGAAATTTTGAGAAAAATACGAAACAAGAAACAAAAATAATATTAATTTTAATTCGTGAATGTACATAGGAATTAGAGAGTTTTCCACGTAAATTCTCTTTGCTAAAATGTTAAATTCCAAGAACTGCAGGAAGACAAACACAGCGTTCTTACTTCAAGACAGAGAGTCATGAAGAGTATTTTAGGCTTGTAATTTTCCTTCTCTTCTTAGACTATTTCATTAGTCAGCTCAAGGACAGGTTTTTAAATCATAAGGGAATCATAAAGTCCATACAAACTTTTCTGCCTAAAAACATAGTGCGAGCATCAGATGAAGATTTAGAAACTGCTGTTGAGGCTGTAGTAAATCAGTGGCCCAATGATGTTGATGCATCACCAGAGTCTTTCTTCAATGAATTGAAGATGTGGAGAAGAAATTTCCTTGATCAGAAAAATCTTCACCTAATATCTACTGATTTTATATCATCTTTGAACAGGTGCAATGAAATTATTTTTCCCTGCACTCACAAGGCGCTGAAACTTTTCTGCACATTGCCTGTAACTACAGCAACACCAGAACGGTCGTTCTCAACTTTGCGGTATTTGAAGACTTACTTGAGGAGCGGACAGATTAAATGGACTGGCCTTGATGTATATACATAAAAATATAGAAGTAAAAGCTCATGAAGTACTGGATGAAATGTCTAAGAAGCCATGTCACCTTCTTCTGTAAATGTCATTCTGTCAGTTTTTGTATTGCAGTCATTGTAAATGTTAAAATTAAAAAATTATGGTTTATTTAACAACGCTCGCAATTGCCGAGGTTATATCAGCGTTGCCGGTGTGATGGAATTTTTTCCCTCAGGACTTCTTTCACATGCCAGTAAATCGACTGATATGAGGCCTGTCGCATTTAAACACACTTAAATGCCATCGAGCTGGGTTGGGGTAGAACCCGTAACTTCGAGCACAGAAGGCTATACCGACTACGCTACTCAGGCCAACTTGTAAATGTTTGTGACTCGGAAACAAATTGTGAATATATAAAGTTATTTCTCATTACTCCATTTTTACTATCTCCTCAAATCCCTCCCCGAAAAAAAAATCCTGCATCCGCCCCTGAATAAGACCTCTCTAGAATTCTACTGATCTGACATAGTTGCAATTTCATTTGTGAGGTTTGACATCTGAAATACAGAATTAATTATCCCAATAACAGAAAGTTAGAGAGGATGATGGTTAGCAGAGTTAATTATAACTAAACAGACCAACTTCATGCAACTGCATGTTTTTACTGATTTGGCATAAAGAAAGAGTAAAAATGGATCTTTGCAGATTATGGTTTTCATTTTCCAATAAACTCAACTTTATTTTGCATAAATGCATATTTCGAGGGTTCTCCGCATTAAATGCATACGGGCTATTCCATATGAAATTGATCAGTAAAAAACCGCGCATTCTTTTTATACTCTAATTTTTTCCCTATTTATACAAGGTGCTGAGGAGAGTGCATTTTCAAAAATATTCTATCGAAAGTCAAACGGTTTTCGTATTATTGAGTGACAAATTTAGCGTATTTTATAAAAACAAGCCTCTTTCAGCGCTCAGAACTCTGGAACCATTTACTGCAGAACATTGAACGGGAGCTTATTTTGAAGCTGACATTTGATAGGTTATGTTAAGAAGTAATCCTTATTTTTATTGTACACAGAGAGACAGATAATCTGATTTTACTTGCTTTTAGGCTTTTTGGCCATTTGTAAAAGTGTAAAAAAATATTGAGAAAAAACCTTGCATTATTAAGAGGGATTCGGCATTGTTTGGTTAGTGGTACGGCAATAAGTTTCGAGGGTATTAAATAGATTATTTTCACACGCCTAGACTTGAACGGCACAGTACCGCACGCACTGGCCGAGAGATGAAGATAAGCGAGCGTTGGGCGTCATTTTACTCCTGTGTTTATGAAAACCATGCGCTGCTAGACGACACATCACGTGTTTATGTCTCCTGGCCTTGCTTGTCTCACAGTCAGCTGGTTAGTTCACGCGCGTACTATTTATTTTCTTTATTTGATATTTTCAATACTTTCTTATCACCATACCATCAGTAAAAAATATGTGTTTATTTGTACTTTCAATGTGGAATCTAACTATATATTTTTAAAATATTTTTTCCTAGCCAAAGGCGTCTTAATGAGGAAAAATTTAAATTTCTCCATTTCCATAAAAAGTAAGAAAATCTGTTTATATGTCAATATAAACTTTCATTTCTCAGCATCAAAATAAACCATGATTTTGATCATTGGGTGAAAGGGTTTCGGAGCTACAACAGTTCAAAGTTGCTAATTTTATGAAAATACGATAAATTTAAATATTTTTAATTTAAACACTATGAAGTTCTGACGCCTCAAACTTTACACAAAGCATTGTATCACAGTTCTCTACGTACAAAAAAAGTTTCATTGTGTTTAGAAATTGTAAGGTCAATTTTCTCTATATTTCCGTCGATTTGAGATTGAATAATTCATATATATTTTTATTTGGCTATTTAAATGCATATACAGTAAAACTAATTTGGTTTGTGTTTTGCAAAACGAGCGAACAATGACGAAACATTTTTGTTTGATAAACAAGCGATGTATTGCAATACAAGCAGCACGATTTGTACGTAATCACCGATGAGCTGATGGATTAGTATTGTAAGCTACAGGAAGAGGTAATGGAGGGGATATTGTCTGAGGAGGAAGAGGAAAAAATAGCAGATGAATTCCTCGCTTCAAATGAGATTAAAGCATTAATAGGTGCTATAGAGTTACCAACAAAGAGAGAAAAAAAATGAGATTAAAGAGGTGTGTAAAAAGTGGGGAGTACAAAATTTTGTTCAAATTCATCACCCTGATAAGGTTGTAGCAGTGTGTGTGATAAATCTGTTTAACGACAACGCAATGTCACATGCCACAAAATTCTCAAAACAAAACAAAAGCAGGTGTCACTGGATAGGTTCTTAGGCAAAGCACAAGATTCCAGTCAGTCAGGCAGCCAGAAGTGATTCTGTTAGTGACAGTGAAAATATTTTCTTTAAATGTTCAAGAAGTTTACTAAGCAGTAAAACAGGTGAAAAACACTCAAAAACATAATACAGTAAAATAATTTGTGTGTTGAATTTGGCCTAAATTATACTGTATTTTATATGAATAAAAGGTTATGAAAGGAATTAATCAGAGTATGCATTGTTTTTATGGAGAAAGTCGCTTTGATATGCGTTTTGGATTAAGAGCAAGTTTTTGAAACGAATTATGCTCGTGATCCTAGGATTTACTGTATTAAGATATTTCCTTGCTTTCCCAGACTTATTATCTAATTTCATAATTTATCTATGACAAAAATAATAATTTTCAAGAAATATCTGTATTGCTCGGGAAAAGTGGCACAAGTCAAAAATGTTGTTGTTGTTTTCTAATGCCAGGCGTTTGACAATAAAGTAATTTGACATCTTGCACTCAAATATTTTTCAAAGATATTATCATGGTAAGCCAATGAAGCACAGATTTTGAGGCAGTCACTTTAGAGAAGGAAAAAACCTGTCTTCACACTGGTTTATGTCGATTTGATTTTCTTCTGTATGAATTGAGCCGTTCAGAGCAGAAGTGGTGTAAGTCAAAAATGGGTAATGAGGATTAAAGTAAACATTCTGTAAAATACAGAGCAAAGTAGCAATTAATACTGAATTTATTTAAACTATTAGTAGTCAGTGGATAGCACGAAGGACATATTAATTGCTACTTTGCACTGTATTTCAGAGAATTTTTACTTTAAACCTCATTACCCAATTTTGACTTACACCACTTCTGCTCTGAACGGCTCAATTATTGTAATGGGAGAAATACTTATGTCTCTTTTCCCAAGCGAGCAGATGTTCCATAAGTTGTCAATCTATACTAATAATAAATCTGTAGCCGAAATTTTTCTGGTAATTTTCGATTTTCCAAAAATAATTGGTCCTAACATATACAATTAACTACCCTGAAACCGAAAATCGCTTTTTTGAAATTTTTGTTTGTATGTCTGTCTGTCTGTCTGTCTGTCTGTCTGTATGTTTGTTACCTTTTCACGCGATAATGGCTGAACGGATTTCGATGAAAATTGGAATATAAATTAAGTTCGTTGTAACTTAGATTTTAGGCTATATGGCATTCAAAATACATTATTTAATAGGGGGGTTATAAGGGGGCCTGAATTAAATAAATCGAAATATCTCGCTTATTATTGATTTTTGTGAAAAATGTTATGTAACAAAAGTTTCTTTAAAAATAATTTGCGATAAGTTTTATTCCTTGAAAAATTTTGATAGGACTGATATTTAATGAGATAAATGAGTTTTAAAATTAAAATAACTGCCATCTAAGGCCGTGTAATGAATTAAAAAACAAATGACTTCGTCTATAAGGGGCCTTGGACAGCAACAATCGAAAGCTATGAAAGATAGCCTACAGATAATGTTTCTGTGTTTATATGAAGTAATATCAGAAGCTAAATTAACCGATTTGTATAATTAATTATTAATTCACCATTGGAAAGTGTAGTTTCTCTAGATGGACATAATGCTATAATGTTATTACAGTAACTTCTGAGTGAATCGAGGACAGGTAAGATTAAAATAGCTTCTTATGCACAGAAAACTTGATAGGCTATTCTGTACATTCGTTTCCTGTATTTCCTAAAATAATTTTTATGACCAAATGAGTGGTCTCTGGATCAAAATGATCGCATTTTAATTATGCAAATACAATTTAAATTAAGTAACATAATAAACGATTTATCCTTATATCAAACACGAATGTTCCCTGGATCAAATGTCCTACTTTAATTATGTAATTACTTTATATTTATTTCTAACAGGGCAGCGGAGCGCATGGGTACGGCTAGTAAGTTAATAAAAATGTTTGTGGAAACTGACTTATGTCACTTTTCCCGAGCATTGCAGATATAAAACCAAACTTGAGGTCATGAAAATGCTGTGACACAACTGATACTTTTTGTTCGTGCATTCTGCTTTCATATAACATGAAACAGGTTTGAAAACAAACATGAGGAAAACATGGAACTCACCTCTTGGGAAACAGTTTCTGTCTTTCTGAGTATATGAATTACAACATTCTTGAATATTCTAATCAGACGTTCAAAGTAATCCAAGGGTGCTGAACTCCACCACAAACCTGTGGAATGAGAAATCAACATGGCATTAAAAACAACCCTCTGCAACATGGAAGTCATAATGGTTGTTCTCCAATAGCAATGGGGAGTCGGTGATCTGCATTATTTTTACCATGGTTTATCAGGTAAGTTGCCACTGCACAGACTCTGCATTCTTCAATATAGCTTCTCTTTAGTATAGCACCTTCATTATTGTGGACTTGAATATAGAAAGGCTATTTGTTCGTTTCCAATTCACTGTGGGCTAAAGCAAGGAGATGCACTAACATCTTTGCTTTTTAACTTCGCTCTAGAGTATGCCATTAGGAAAGTCCAGGATAACAGAGAGGGTTTGGAATTGAACGGGTTACATCAGTTGCTTGTTTATGCGGATGACATGAATATGTTAGGAGAAAATACACAAACGATTAGGGAAAACACAGGAATTTTACTGGAAGCAAGTAAAGAGATAGGTTTGGAAGTAAATCCCGAAAAGACTAAGTATATGATTATGTCTCGTGACGAGAATATTGTACGAAATGGAAATATAAAAATTGGAAATTTATCTTTTGAAGAGGTGGAGAAGTTCAAATATCTTGGAGCAACAGTAACAAATATAAATAATACTCGGGAGGAAATTAAACACAGAATAAATATGGGAAATGCCTGTTATTATTCGGTTGAGAAGCTTTTATCATCCAGTCTACTGTCAAAAAATCTGAAAGTTAGAATTTATAAAACAGTTACATTACCGGTTGTTCTTTATGGTTGTGAAACTTGGACTCTCACTTTGAGAGAGGAACATAGGTTAAGGGTGTTTGAGAATAAGGTGCTTAGGAAAATATTTGGGGCTAAGAGGGATGAAGTTACAGGAGAATGGAGAAAGTTACACAACACAGAACTGGACGCATTGCATTCTTCACCTGACATAATTAGGAACATTAAATCCAGACGTTTGAGATGGGCAGGGCATGTAGCACGTATGGGCGAATCCACAAATGTATATAGAGTGTTAGTTGGGAGGCCGGAGGGGAAAAGACCTTTGGGGAGGCCGAGACGTAGGAGGGAAGATAATATTAAAATGGATTTGAGGGAGGTGGGATATGATGGTAGAGAATGGATTAATCTTGCTCAGGATAGGGCCCAATGGCGGGCTTACGTGAGGGCGGCAATGAACCTCCAGGTTCCTTAAAAACCAGTAAGTAAGTAAGTAAGTTTGTAGAGATGTTTGGTAAGGCAAACATGACGAGTTGCCATGCTAAATAGGGTGTTTCCCTCGGTCTCTTTCCTACAGGAGTTTCCTTAAAACTCATTTTTGACTCATTCTCTTCAGGATCTCCTTAACCCTGGAATGGTAACATGAAATTCCTAACATAATTGATAATGTGGGGTGTCATTAGAGCCCCTTACCATATTCAAGTTTGAAGGCTGAAATATGGAAACAATGTAATATATTCTTTAATATTACATAGAACCAACATGCTTACACTAACAGAATTGAAAAAAAAAATGTTGGTCTATAAAAAACAACAATAAAACTGTCCAGTGGTCTGAACTAATATTATGAACTACTTCAATCATAGAATAACTCTTCTCGGGTTCTCAGCCAGTTGAGTTGGAGATTTGCTTCCAAGCTTTCGACAGCTAGCTCTGCCATCTTCTTCATTCCCTGAACTCTTCTCCCGTTCACCATTCCTTCCAGTGCATCCTTCAGTAGGCAGTTTCTTCTCAGCCAGTGACCCAGTCAATTTTTTTTTTCTCTTCCTGATCAGTTTCAGCATCATTCTTTCTCCACCCACTCTTTCCAACACAGCTTCATTTCTTATTCTGTCCATTTCACACACTCCATTCTTCTCCATATCCACACTTCAAATGCGTTTAGTCGCTTTTCTTCACTTCGTCGTAATGTCCATGTTTCTCCTGTATACAATGCCACACTCCACACAAAGCACTTCACTAATCTCTTTCTAGTTCTTTTTCCAGAGGTCCGCAGAAGATGCTCCTTTTTCTATTAAAAGCTTCCTTTGCCATTGCTATCCTTTTGACTTTCTGGCAGCAGCTCATATTTTTGCTTAAAGGTACGGTCACACGTCGCTACTTTTGCAGCGATGCAGTACAAAAAACTGCGCAACTCTTGTACTGCGACGTGTGAACAACGGTGCAACCCGAAAAGTAGCGGCTGCCGAACCTGCTGCTCGCTACTTTTCCATGCTGCGCGCAGGTTAAAAGTAGCGACGTGTGAACAGGGTTCTCAGGATTGCGGCTGCAGCATTTTTGATATCAGTTTTGTTGAAACTTTTGCTGCGGTTGCGACCAGTGTTGCCACCCAAATGTGCCAATGATACTTTTATTGTTTGGATGTATTTTAATGTTAGATGTGATGAAAATAAATTATTTGTAACAGTTATTAAATGCACAACATAGATTGAGCATATTTGCTGACGATATAATTCACTTTTTTAATTTTCTGTAGCGCAGTTTCAAACAGGAGGGTTGCCAACATTGATTACGTGAATATGCTGTTGGTTATCATTTAAGTATATAGGCGTTTTTAAAAGCTTTATAGTAAAAAAAATGCCAATTTCTGAATACTAGTTAGGACAGAAAAGCAAATAATAGATAAGTAAGCTTTCGCATGAATTTATTAATAATGCGAACATAACCACAAAATGTATATTGAGAAGTCAACACGGAGATGGAAACCTGCAGCATGACTGTGGCTGCAAAAGTAGCGCCTTGTGTGTGAACAGACTCGCAACCTCCAGTTGCAACTTTTGCTGCACTCGGGTTGCGCAGCACGAAAAGTAGCGTGCAGCGCGCTACTTTTGGCTTACGTGTGAACACGACACGCAACTTTTGCAGCTGCAGTACAAAAGTTGCGCAGCAAAAGTAGCGACGTGTGACTGTACCTTTATATACACGCAAATGAATTCAAACGAATGGCAGTGTTAAGAAAATATTCAACCAAGTACTTACCTACAATTTTGCCTGCTTCAGTCTTCAAATTCAAAAACGTGCGACCAAATGGATTGTGGAGAGTTGAGAAATTTTTTGGATTGTCAAATTCGTGGTAGAAAGGTAATATTAAGTACAGTCTGAGGGTCTCCACATCTGGAGGCGACACCACAAGAGAAGGTACCAAGTTCTCTCTCACACAATTGAATATCTGCAAATATAAATAAAATAACAACAATATATTATTTACTACTAGATATAATTACTATTGCTGAAAGTGATCAGAAAGAGAAAAAGGAATTTCTTGGGTCACTGGAAGGAATCATGAACAGGAGAAGAGTTCGGGGCAGAAGAAGATATCAGATGATAGACGACATTAAGATATATGGATCATATGAGGAGACAAAGAGAAAGGCAGAAATAGGAAAGATTGAGAATGCTGGGTTTGTAGTGAAAGACCCGATGTATGTATAATTACTATGTTCTACAAGTTATTAATTTACTGTATATGTATTTATTTTATTTAAGAGTGGAAGAATGTTTTTATATACTCTTTCAGATGGGGTCAAAAATAAACTTTCTGATATGGAAGTTATGATGAAATGAAAAATCCCATCTCCATCCAGGTTGTGGTAATAAAAAAGCAACAACATAATGAGAAGGTTGTTTTAAATATTGTTTGTGATATTTAAGTAATCAGGGCCCTATTTCATAAAGCTTGAAAATTATTGTAAATATGTCATTTTTACAAATAAATCCTCAATTACTCTTCTAAAAATATGAAATGAATAAGAAAAAATAATTTGCTATCAATCTTATATGTTTACACATACTTCATCTGTCATTGTCATATTTATGAAATGCTGCTGTCAATTCACAAATTCTATTTGTCAAAAAGCAGGTAAGAACTGTCAGAAAACAAATGAAGGCCACAGGAGAAAAACATAAGTCCAAAATTATCGATTTTCTGTTTTAAATGTCATATAATAGCTCAGGTAGTGTAGATTTGTGTAGTTTAACTGTACTGAAAACAACCCCATTAGACAAAAGAAATTTGAAAAATTATAATCCAAAGGCAATAAAATATAATGGGTCTCAGAAACTTTTTACTTGTTCTCCTGTAAAAAGCAATAAAACATGACTTATCAGGTTTTTCTCCTGTACTCTTCAAATGCTGCGGTATTATGATATATTTGTAGAATTGTCATGATTATAGGACTTGTCACCTTTATGAAACTTTCACTGTTGTTGTAAGACTTGCAGAGTTATATATCTTTTAAGTAACATATAAATTATTTGGAGTTCAACATTGTTTTATGTATGCTTGCCCATTAAAGCCAAGATTCACAGGTTCATCCTGGCCAAGAATGAAAAAATTGTAAGTACAGTAGGACTTCGTTCATCTGACCCTCATTAATCCAGATTGATTTTTTATTTATTTATTTTTTTATCTCAGACCTTCGGATTACCGACTGCCGTCAGCTCTTCTAAAGTATGCATTGCACGCGGATGTTTGTCTAGGTCGCCACAGGCCACTTGGTTAGGTACCTGCGTCAATCAACCCCAGCCACTCCCCCCAAAACACTTTGTTGTTCACTATTCAAGTTATGGTACAACATAGTTTTCTACTGTTCCCGAGTTTTTGTGTGTGAAATGGCTTCGAAGCAGAAGAAAGTGGTTCTTTCTATGGACAAAAAGTTGAATGGACTAAAGAGGACAGATAAAGGAGAATCATTAAAAAAACATTGCTGCAGAGTTTAGAGTTGAAACTTCAACGGTGTCGGACTGGAAGAAAAACTGGAAATAAATTGAAGACTTTTGCTTTAAAATGATAATGAAAGATAGTTTAGAGGGCCGAGGAACAACAAGGAAAGTAAAAAAATGAATGCCTAAATGACACTTTATTCTTATGGTTTAGTGCAGAGAGAGAATGCGGCGTTCCGATTTCGAGCCCAGTTTTATAAGAAAAAGCGCTAAGCTTAAAGAAGAAGCTACCTAATGGAGATCCTAATTTCACAATTTCATTTCCTAATTTCATAGTTCATGAGATCCCGGGTTCGATTCCCAGTTAGAGCACAGGAATTTTTCCTTAAAGGGGATTATTCCTGTGTTCGTCCATGGTCTGGAATTTAGGTTAAGTTTAGATTTAAGACCTCTCCTGGCACCACATTATCATAATCATCCTATCACATCATCGGGGTAATGTAACTCCGCCTTCCAGGCGCCCCAACCTCAGAAGTGGGTTACAACTAAGCCACGGCCAGGAGAGAAGACCAGAAATGTCGAAAAGACAACCTGGTGACATTGGATAAAAAAAAAATAATATATCTTTTTTATCCTTCACAAAGAGTACATTTTTATGATTCAAGGTAAAATACAGAACTTCAGACTACAGTGGTCACCAGATATCTTGAGTACTGACACTACTTACAAGTTCTTTTATTGATTCATTTTCAACTCGACTGATAGACGTGAAGCACTTCTCAGCCAATGGTAAACTCACTCCGTGATGACGTGACGTACAGCAGTAATGTTCGTCGTCAGGTAGCAGGAAGGAGCAGTTTACACATGCCAGACTGTTGAACACTGTTTCCAGATAGCTGCAATAGGACACAGTAACTACTAAAGCAAGTACAAGACTTACAATTAAATCAAACAGGACATTAGCAACAGTACATGAAGAACTTGGAGGTTCTTTACAAGTGTCATTGGCTGCTGTCTCTGCTACAACAACGTCCCTAGTAATAGAACATCTATACAGTAAAAATTTTATTTCTTCAGACATCGAAACTTTTTGTCTTCCCACATACATATGAATTCAGACGTCACTCTCATACATAAGTGGCTTTCCTTTGTGACAGTGATTACCTCATGAGATCTTGGTCCACCATTTCACTGCTAGAAGCATGTTCGCATTGGTCAATAATGCTCTGTGTTATTGACAGGATCTGAGTACTGGCGCTGTACACTCGGAAGTCATCAGCTGGTATATTGTCCTGCAACATGGTCAGAAATATCGAACTCTCAGGTCGTTTTATGACATGTTATACTCGAGGACTAATCAGGATGTTATTCTGTACAATTTTTAAACAATATACGAGGCGCATCCAGAAAGTAAGTTTCCCTGGTTTTTAAAAAAAAAGAACACACACTTTCAGGAAAACATTTATTGGCAACAGGTACAGCAATGTTTCAGCTATTTTTCAACACAGTCACCATCAGAATTGAGACACTTGTCGTATCGTGGAATCAACTTTTGTATCCCTCTGTCGTAGAACTCTGCCGCCTGTGAATGGAACCAGCGTGTGACAGACGTCTTCAGCTCTTCGTCGTTGCCACAACGCTCACCGGAGGACAGGAATTTCTTGAGGTGCAAGAAAACGTGAAAATCGCTGGGAGCAAGATCAGGACTGTAGGGTGGATGATCAAGCAAATCCCAGCCAAATTCCGTCAAAACAGCTGCTGTGCACCGAGCCGTATGTGGACGAGCATTGTCATGGAGGAGCACAACACCTGCAGTAAGCATTCCACGCCTCTTGTTTTGAATGGCACGTCGCAATTTTCGCAGTGTTTCACAGTAAAGGTCAGCATTCACTGATTCACCTCTTGGAAGGAAGTCAATGAGCAGAATGCCCTTCCTGTCCCAGAACACCGTGCACATCACTTTCCGTACCGACAGCGTCTGTTTGAATTTCATCCTGACCGGAGATCCACTATGCCGCCAATGCATTGACTGCTGCTTGGTTTCCGGGGTGAAGTGCGAAATCCAAGTCTTATCGCCCATGACGATCCTGTCGAGGAACTCGTCGCCGTCATCGTGATAATGTCAGTGCTGCTCCTAAATGTTGCATTTTGTGTTCGGGTGTCAGGTTTTTCGGCACCCACCTGGCACACACTTTTTTGAACAGCAGGTGCTTAGTGACAATCTCATGCAACAAGGATCGCGATATCTGCGGAAAATGGCTGCTCAGCTCTGTAATCATGAAGTGACGGTTCTCCATGATGCACTGCCGCACCAGCTCAACACGATCATCATTGATGAGGGACGGTCGCCCACTGCGCTCTTCATCATGGACAATTTGACGACCTTCGGAAAACTGCCTACACCAGCGACGCACCATCTGCTTACTCATGATGTTCGGCCCATAGACCTGACAGAGCTGCCGATGAATTTCAATTGGCACAATGCTCTGTGCATTAAAGAACTTTATCACCGACCGAACCTCGCAGGCGGCGGGAGAAGGAATAAGAGCTTCCATTTCGGACCACTGCTGCCACGCTACTGGCACCAGGCGGGACCTGTCCGGCTGGCATATGATCGATACATCATAGATCTGTTACGTATGCGCAATTGACACGGCTAATTAAGTTTACTTTCAAGGGGAAAAAATCGGGAAACTTACTTTATGGATGCGCCTCGTAAAACTACACTAACAGAGCTGTGAAATGACATCGAAAGCAGAAAATCGATAATTTGACTTATAAGGTTATTCCCCTTCAAAGACTAAAGCATTACCTCCAGATGGGTGACTGTCGCAAAACAATGGTCGCCCCCCGAGTAGATTCTGCGCACCACACAGTTGGTGGCATGCTCACTCTCCATGTCAGCTTGCACCACAGGGACTCCGCCAGGAGAGACCCAGGGACCCAGCACCACTTGAGGGGTGGAGGCACTCTGAGTAGCCCTGGTGCCCAGTTGGCCTGCGCCACCCAGGCCGAAGGCATACACCCGTCCTCTTGAAGGAACATAGGCCAGTGTGTGACGTCTGTAACACATCAAGACAACCATGTTTATACTTCTTACAGAAAGCATGGATCAAAGCTAAGAGATAAGTCATTAAAGGACCTAAACTTTACGGCACACTTTCGGTATTAATGCAGTGAAATGCCTCAAATTCAATAACACCTTAAAATGAAAACAGTTTAGCTCTGGCATGTTGGTTTAGGTGGCCTAACAGTTACCATGGTTATAGTCCGGGTCAGCTTACTTCATACCCTAAGGGTGAAACCTAACCATTTTTCCCCCATTACTACATATGCTAGTGGATTGTGGCGATTTTCTAGTTTGCAGGCTGAATTTTCTTTTGCCAACTTCGTTTCGAATTTCGATACTGACAAATACTACAAATGGTAGTGATTTTGTAACTGGTATGTTGGTAGCTGAGACAAATATCGACAATGAATAATTTCAAGGGAAAAATTGTTCCAGGGCCTGGTATCGATCCCGGGATCTCTAGTTGAACATACCAGCGCTCTACCAACTGAGCTACCCAGGAACTCCACCCAACACCGTCTCAACTTTTCCCTTTATATCCACACAACTCGCGTGGGCTGACGAACAATTTTTCCCTTGAAATTATTCAAATCTGCTTTACAGGGAGCCTTACCTGAAAGACTAGATTTGCATAATATATACGTCACTGTGTACGTTAACAGAAAACCACAATTCCAAGTCACACACAGATTGTGTGCACTCGTTGTGGGTCTCTGGCGTTTCATCAGCCCACGCGAGTTGTGTGGATATAGAGGGAAAAGTTGAGATGGTGTCGGGTGGAGTTCCCAGGTAGCTCAGTGGTAGAGCGCTGGTACGTTCAACCAGAGATCCCAGGATCGATACCCAGCCCCGGAACAATTTTTCCCTTGAAATTATTCAAATCTGCTTTACAGGGAGCTTTACCTGAAAGACTAGATTTGCAAAATATCGACAATATTTGTCGGTACTGGAGTTCCATGAAATTAAAATTGTACTAGATTTCTGAGCCGGTTACTGGAAGCTAGTGAAATTTAAACATACTAATAATTAATTAATATCAGTATTAATATTAATATATAATAGTTTTTTTATGTGTTGCGTTGTGGTTATAATTCAAGACTATAGTCAGGTAAGTTTTCGGAGTTATACTAATAATTTCATGTGGTCAAACAAAATACATTTTTAGGTTAGGTCTCGTGAGTCAATTGTTTAGTCAAACCAATGAATTTCTTATTGCCAGACAAAATACTTAACATGTTGATCCCTTTCCCACATAGTTTGTCTACGAAAATATGTTATAAATTATTTAATTATTTAGAATAACCAGTATGGTAAGTAAATAAGTCATTTAGTATGTAGGATCATGTGATATCTGGTAACAGTTGGCAATATGACAAGACAGCAATATTTGCTGTTTAGGAACTGTTCTTATGTGACCCTCAGTATACCTCTAGACTCTTTCTTACTTACTTACAAATGACTTTTAAGGAACCCAGAGATTCATTGTCGCCCTCACATAAGCCCGCCATCGGTCCCTATCCTGAGCAAGATTAATTCAGTTCCTAGCATCATATCCCACCTCCCTCAAATCCATTTTAATATTACCTCCCATCTACGTCTCAGCCTCCCCAAAGATCTTTTTCTCTCAGGTCTCCCAACTAACACTGTATATGCATTTCTAGATTTACCCATACGTGCTACATGCCCTGTCTATCTCAAACGTCTGAATTTAATGTTCCTAATTATGTTAGGTGAAGAATGTTAGATGTAACTTTCTCCATTCTCCCGTAACTTCATCCCTCTCAGCCACAAATATTTTCCTATGCACCTTATTCTCGAACACCCTTAATCCCTGTTTCTCTCTCAAAGTGAGAATCCAAGTTTCATAACCACACACAACTGGTAATATAACTGTTTTATAAATTCTAACTTTCAGTTTTTTCGAGAGCGGACTGGATGATAAAAGCTTCTCAACCGAATAATAACAGGAATTTACCCTCAAAACTATTGTTCTTGTGAAAGTATGTTGTTCACCACTCCACATTTCCATTATGACTACATGGTACGGTATTGACAACAATGTATGAGCAGTTTATTGCCCCTCAACTGTGATATGAGACACACATGCTCCTTGAAATCGCCCGCTCCTCTACCAGATCCTTTATAATACAGTTTCAGTCCTGGTTGAGGAAGTACAGTTGTTGGTCCAAGTTGTAAATTTAATTCATGTATAAGATCCTTTTTGTTTCACGCTCCCTTATTCTTAACTTTGTAGATAGAGGTGTAGTCGTGTTTTAATAAGTTCCATTAGTGGTCTTCACTGAGAGGCAAGAAGAATAATGGGTTAAATGCTCCCAAATTTAGTCACTGGAAAACAGCAACATTAGGGCAATTGTCTTCTAGAAGTTACGGTTTTCCAAAAAGTAGTACATTTCTTTTTTTTAAGAAAAATTCCAATCATCCTTGATTAGGGCTTTATTATATTTGGGTTCAATTGTATTCCAATGGATACCATCCCATTGTGGAATCCTGGGAAACGAGAATGCGGATGCTTTAGCAAAGAAGGGCAGCACTGCTACTTACAGACCTGTTACTAAATCTACGTATTACTCTGTGAAAAGATTTATTAAATCTACATACTTAGACTTCAATAAACAAAATTTGATAACTCAATCCCAAGGGAAAAAATGGAACTCTCTGCATCATAATCCACAGTTAATTCCCGATTTACCACGAAAATCGTCTGTAGCTGCATTTAGATTGGCAACAGGCCATGACTGTTTGGCTAAACATCTGCATAGAATTGGAATATATCAGTCCCCTAACTGCCCATTGTGCAACTCAAACCAAGAAATGGATTCGGAACACCTCAATATCTGTGCTTCAGTGGCTGACCATGATAATATCTTTGAAAAATACTGGAGTGCAAGAGGTCAAATGACTTTGTTGTCAAACGCCTGGCATTAGAAAACAACAACATATTTGGGTTCAAAAGTGATGGAGTTACAACCTGCTAGTTTGTGCAGTATTCACCTGCCACAGGCGATCTGTGTCACCACACTACCCATCAGTTCCAGAACCTTCCGAGGCAGGTACTCATTACCTGTAGCTCCATGACCTAGCTGACCGTACATTCCTGCCCCACATGTGAAAACACCTCCATCCTGAGGATAAAGAACA
This sequence comes from Periplaneta americana, assembly GCF_040183065.1. Taxonomy (NCBI): domain Eukaryota; kingdom Metazoa; phylum Arthropoda; class Insecta; order Blattodea; family Blattidae; genus Periplaneta; species Periplaneta americana. The sequence goes on from NC_091130.1 coordinate 153,944,002, forward strand.
ATAATCAGTACAATTAATACAACAGGTTATCTAGCACTTAATGTACCAGTGTAATAAAATTTAGTGTTCAGTTTTCTACAATATTAGATGAAATGGAATTGATATCAAAGAATCTATACACACAGTTTCTTGGATTAGAATTGGATACTCACTTGAACCAGAAAACAATTTATATTTGTAAGCAATGGATATAGCAATGGATAGTAATGGATAATGAAATACAATTACTATAAGCTTTCAGACACAATTTCGTTGGTTGCACGAGATATTTCTTAACATAAATGAATCAATCAATCTTCTTAATGCATCCAGCTCTTTGCTGAGAACATAAAATCCACTATAGTCTATTCAGTTGTTGTTTTTCACGAGAAATGAGGGGTATTTTGATCGGTGTTCATTATAGATGCCTGTTGCTAGTAGCCAGAGTTGGGGTGTAGTCAATATATACTGCAGGGCTGTGTCTTCTGCAACTGGTACTGATGATTTTAATTTACTTCTTCTGTGGTTTATGGATGGAGAGTATAGAAGAATGTGTTCCAGATCTTCATCATGATTATTACGCCACAGACAAGTAGGATTATCAGAAATGTGAAATCGGTGTAGGTACAATTGAGTGACAATGTGACCTGTTCTGGTTCTTGTTAAAAATGTTTGAACATGTCTGGGCAAATTTTTGTACAGTTCCAGGTCATTTGGTTTCTTTTGTACAGACTGTAAAATTTTTCCTGTCAGAAGAGAGCCAATTGTTGATCCATAGGTTTGTAAAATGAGACTTTACTGAAGCAAAAGCATTGGATAGAGATATCACTTGAAGAGGTCTTGGTTGCAAATATGTTGCCTGTTTTGCAATGTTATCGACTTTCTCGTTTCCAGGTATACCACAATGTCTATGTATCCATTGAAATGTTATTTCCTTCTGGAGTTCTTTTAGTTTACTTAGTTGTTTCTGAATTGGAATAATTCTATGTGCATATAGGTTTGGTACATATTTAATTATATTAAACATAGCCCCCTTGGAGTCGGTAAGTATGCAAATAGATTTTTCAGAAATTTGAGTAACACACTGAAGAGCAGCATCAATAGCTAGCAATTCAGTGTCAAGACTGGAGGAGGATGAACATGGTATGAAATAACTGATATTTTGGAATATAATACCCTGCTCCTGATGTCCCATTATTAGGATTTAGAGATCCATCTGTATAAATTTGAAGGTGATCCTTATATGTGCTGCAGAGTAGTTCCATGGCATCTAACTTAAGAATGTATGGAGGATCATTTTATTTGGACATAAATGAATAATAAAAAAAAAGATAAACAATTTTGTCTTTGCCTTCTCATTCAGAACAAAGTTCTCTTCTACATGTCAATCTACAACATGGATCATAGTTGAGACGTGCAGTTTGAAAACCTTCTAAATCCATTCGAAAAAATTTTTCAGGAAATGAAGAAAACCTTTTACAGTTCTCGGATTACATCTCTGCCAGTCAGTGACCATTAAATTTCAAGTGGCTTATCTTACAACATAGGTTTGGTACATATTTAATTATATTAAATATAGCCCCATTGGAGTCGGTAAGTATGCAAATAGATTTTTCAGAAATTTGAGTAACACACTGAAGAGCAGCATCAATAGCTAGCAACTCATAAACTAAGTAAACTAAAAGAACTCAAAAGGAAATAACATTTCAATGGATACCAATTCATTTTGATATACCTGGAAACGAGAAAGTCGATAATATTGCAAAACAGGCAACATATTTGCAACCAAGACCTCTTCAAGTGAATCTCTATCCAGTGCCTTTGCTTCAGTAAAGTCTCATTTTACAAACCTATGGATCAACAATTGGCTCTCTTTTGACAAAGGAAAAATTTTACAGTCTGTACAAAAGAAACCAAATGACCTGAAAATGTACAAAAACTTGCCCAGACATGTTCAAACATTTTTAACAAGAGCCAGAATAGGTCACATTGTCACATAACTGTACCTACACCAATTTCACATTTCTGATAATCCTACTTGTCTGTGGTGTAATAATGATGATGAAGATCTGGAACACTTTCTTCCATAAACCACAAAAGAAGTAAATTAAAATCATCAGTACCAGTTGCAGAAGACACAGCCCTGCAGTATATATTGACTACACCCCAACTCTGGCTACTAGCAACAGGCATCTATAATGAACACCGATCAAAATACCCCTCATTTCTCGTGAAAAACAACAACTGAAAAGACTACAGTGGACTTTATGTTGTCAGCAAACAGCTGGATACATTAAGAAGATTGATAGATCTTACAACATGAGCGTCAACGTATTGAAAAGCATTACAACTTTCCTCATCTCCACACCGCAAATGTGACGTTGCACAGAGGCAGAGATAAAATACGAGATCTATACTGCTTTTGTTTTTATCCTGAGATGACTGGGTATTTACAGGATTTTGAAAAGTAACTATTTTTCAGATGAACTTTTTCTTTGGAACATTACAGAGTGACTGGAGTACCTTGGTCAAGAACACTGAGAAGTCCTCTCCACATGCAATGTATTTCACCTTGATAGAGCGCAGGGTTTTCAGCTGACTTGGGAAATGCCTGTCATTGTCGTCACTGAGGCCAAGCTGGCCGAATGTGTTCTTGCCCCAGCCGTACACTGCTCCTGCAATAACATCAAACAAAAGATGCAATTTCACATTTCTCTTTTTACGAGTATAACAACTTCCTTTTTTATACAAATCTGGCTTTCAGGTAGTAGCTCCCTGTGAAGCAGGTTTGAATATTTTCAAGGGGAAAATTGTTCCGGGGCCGGGCACAGATCCCAGGACCCTTCACTTAGTGCACGAATGCTCTACTGACTGAGCTACCCCAGGAACCATACACGACACCATCACAATTCTTCCCTTTATATCCACACAACTCAAATGTGCTGACAAGACGCCAGAACCCAACTTTGAGTGCACACAAATCCTGTGTGACTTAAATTGTGGCTTCCTGTTAATGCACCTCCAGTAACAAAATTATGCAAATCTGGCTTTCAGGTAGTAGCTCCCTGTGAACCAGGTTTGAATAATTATTAAAACTTGCTCTTTTACTCAAAAAACACATAAGCTCAAAATATATATGCCAATGTATTCCACTGGTCAACAGTCATTTTGCACCAGATACAAAACTAACAAATTCGACCTCCTGAATTAAAAAATAAGAAGCAAAATGTTCCATCAGTTCGGGTTTTCGAGGTGGACAATATAATTCATTTTCTATGCATTTTATTTAAAAAATCACCGTATTTCGTGTATAACTATTTTGTTTTACAAATGAGACGACCCATTATTTGATATTTGATATATATTTGATGTCAATATTTATATCCATGTAATGTGGACCTCACAATTTTGTATCCGGTGCCACAATTACATTCATTACAGATATACCTTTTGCAGACGCTCTTATAATTTAACTTTCGACCCCATTTAAATTGATCAGTATTCCCACCTTTAATTTTCTACATATTATATTTCGCTATTCTAGCTAGCCTCCCCCGCCATACTCATCACCTATTTTCCTTATCTCTATCATTTTACTTAACTTCCTATTACACTCCTCTAATTCATTCACAGCACATTTTTAGCTTCACAATACTTGCCAATTAAAGAAATTATACTCCTGAATGGTTTATTCTCTATTTGAAGGGTACACGGGAATAACGATCAAGGTCCATTTTAGAAAGTTTCGAGAAAAACGAATTTTAAAGTTTAAGCACTTAATACTTTGTTATGTGTGTATTTAATAGAAATTGACGTAGTGGAATGTCAAGAACGATGATTTCTTATTACCAGCTAGACCACATGATAGTACTTCTTTTCCACTATAAGACAGCATTATTAACTCAATTTCGATTTTTAATGGACCTTGATCGTTTTTCCCGTGTACCCTTTTATATTATTCTTTTACATTCAAACAATAAAAAACGTATTTTACAAACAACTTTAAATTAATGTAACTCTGAAAATATTGAGAATAGGAACTATGTTTATATCACACTTTTTGCTCAAAAGTCTTCAGAAATAAGTTCCGTAAGTGACGATAAATCCTCGTATAGTGATGTGGAAGAGGTGGTGGTGTTGATGACGATATTGTATGGTATGAATTTCAGTGGAAAATGGTTCCAGTTTTACTTCTCTGGGCCAGAGGCCGGCATGTTTAGGATTTTATTGCTCTTTAAAATCCACTGGCCTTGGCTAATTTTGAACCTAGGAATCTTTGATCTACTGTATGTTTAACATGGTAATCACTAGATCACCAAAGGCAATGATGATGATGATAATTATGATGATGTTACTCTATTTATTTAGATTTGAGGGATGTTCAAAACCAGTATGTTTTTAATGAAAAGTACATACAATCTTAATAAATATAAACTGTCAATTTCTGAAGTACTCACTCACCTGACTTGGAGACCGCAAAGCTGTGGTTGCCCCCACATGCTATGAAAGCTATCGGTATCCCAGATAGTGAACTCACAAGACAAGGTTTCTGCTGGCTATCTGATTGTGTTCCGAGACCCAGCTGTCCGTAACTATTACAGCCCCATGCATACAACTCTCCGTCTGTAAACAAATTACACTCTACTGTAAAAACTGTAAAAAGAGCACTGATTCATTCTTTGTTCCTGATGTCACTGCAATGCTTGGGTGAAACTCTGTCATGTTCCCAACGTCTATTCAATGTACTGCTAAGCATATGTTATCAACTAAGTTATTCCGAATTAATGATGGCTAAAGATTCATCTGGTTCCAGATGACAGTATCTTGTAAGGGTAACTGCTGAGGAGGATCAATGGCTTTCGTGGTGGATAAAGATCCACCAGAAAAGGCAGAAGATTCCCTCTTGCTGACAGTAGAAGCACTGCTATCAGTTAATGAATAAACGTAATCAGTCATGGACTTATCTTTTATTAATGAATGAGATATTACGACATCATTTAATCAATCAATCAATCTTCTTAATGTATCCAGTTGTTTCCTGACAACATAAAGTCCACTATAGTTCACTGTAGTCTTTTCAGTTGTTATTTTTCACGAGAAATGAGGGGTGTTTTGATCGGTGTTCATTATAGATGCCTGCTGAGGTGTAGTCAATATATACTGCAGGGCTGTGTCTTCTCCAACTGGTACTGATGATTTTAATTTACTTCTTTTGTGGTTTATGGATGGACAGTATAGAAGAATGTGTTCCAGATCTTCATCATGATTATTACGCCACAGACAAGTAGGATTATCAGAAATGTGAAATCGGTGTAGGTACAATTGAGTGACAATGTGACCTGTTCTGGCTCTTGTCAAAAATGTTTGAACATGTCTGGGCAAGTTTTTGTACATTTCCAGGTCATATGGTTTCTTTTGTACAGACTGTAAAATTTTTCCTTTATCAGAAGAGAGCCAATTGTTGATCCATAGGTTCATAAAATGGGACGATGTCATTTAATGAAATTTAACAAACGTTTCCAACCACTAGAGGTCATTTTCAGGTTGAAATAAATTACCTAGTGAACACATTTAACTATATGGCAACAAGTTCCTGTCATATTACAATGAAGTTAACTTAATTTACACAAACATTCCCTTGTCTATACAATATATTAATTAAGTATGGAATACTTACTTACTTACAAATGGCTTTTAAGGAACCCGAAGGTTCATTGCCGCCCTCACATAAGCCCGCCATTGGTCCCTATCCTGAGCAAGATTAATCCAGTCTCTATCATCATATCCCACCTCCCTCAAATCCATTTTAATATTATCCTCCCATCTACGTCTCGGCCTCCCCAAAGGTCTTTTTCCCTCCGGTCTCCCAACTAACACTCCATATGCATTTCTGGATTCGCCCATACGTGCTACATGTCCTGCCCATCTCAAACGTCTGGATTTTATGTTCCTAATTATGTCAGGTGAAGTATACAATGCGTGCAGTTCTGTGTTCTGTAACTTTCTCCATTCTACTGTAACTTCATCCCTCTTAGCCCCAAATATTTTTCTAAAAATCTTATTTTCAAACACCCTTAACCTCTGTTCCTCTCTCAAAGTGAGAGTCCAAGTTTCACAGCCATACAGAACAACCGGTAATATAACTGTTTTATAAATTCTAACTTTCAAATTTTTTTAACAGCAGACAAGATGACAAAAGCTTCTCAACCGAATAATAACACGTATTTCCCACATTTATTTTGCGTATAATTTCCTCCCGCGTGTCATTTATATTTGTTACTGTTGCTCCAACATATTTGAATTTTTCCACCTCTTCAAAGGATAAATCTCCAATTTTTATAGTTCCATGTCGTACAATATTCTGGTCACGAGACATAATCATACACTTTGTCTTTTCGGGATTTACTTCCAAACCTATCTCTTTACTTGCTTCAAGTAGAATTTCCGCGTTTTCCCTAATCGTTTGTGGATTTTCTCCTAACATATTCACGTCATCCGCATAGACAAGAAGCTGATGTAACCCGTTCAATTCCAAACCCTCTGTGTTATCCTGAACTTTCCTAATGGCATATTCTAGAAATTAAGTATGGAATATTGCTAATAACTCTTTATATATTCTTTTTATGAAAAAGCACCGAAAACAAAAGTTGTTGGAGATACCTAACTAAAACTTATGGCTGTGGTCTCACAAAAGTATTGATTTATGTACAGGGTGTGGCAAAAAATAACACTTTTTTAAATGGCACTCTGTATTAAATTTTACATATTTGAAATTCCCATTCAATTTTACATACAAATAGAAGAATATCCATATGTAGAGACGTGCGAGAATCATATCGTAAGAGTGATAAGCATTGTTACCCTGCTGAATGCATCCTTTGTTCATATTATTTTGGAGCATGTTGCAGTGAGTGTTTTATTTGTTTACAGTGTTACGCATATGAGAAAGAATGTTACTGTGCCCCTGTGCAAGTAAGGCTACAAGAATGCCTAATAATAAAATATCTGCAAGGAACAGAGCTTTCCAGTATAAAAAGCATGGGTTTTATTCCACACACGAAAGTACAGTCATGTGTAAATTTTGTAATTGTCAGGTTTCGTGGGGAAGAAGAGATACTGTTGAGAAACATTTGAAGCCAGCAAAATATGTATCGGCAATTAATTTTGGAAAGGAAGACAAACAATCTTGTGTGAAGACTTCTATTGCCACTTGTTTTAGTAGTGTGAAAAACAAAAAGAAAACTTGCGAATATCTGGGAATATGTGTTTGTCAACAGAAAATGTCAATCTTTTTTTTCTGAAATGTATTTTGAAAGCTAGGATATTTATTGTGCTATTAAAGCTGTGTATTTTTGAAAATACCGAAAAATTCAATTGAAAACACCGATTTTTCCCATTTGAAAATCCCACATTTTGTACTTTGAATTCAACAAAAAATTCCAATCTCTAGTGAGTACTAGTGCATTGGTTTCCGACATCAAGGTAAGGTTCTTGAAGAACATCAGATTAACAAGCCTGGAGCTTGGTACAGAATCCTGGTATCTACTCACTTTGTGTCAGAGCAAGACAATGGTTCTGTCCACAGGTTATCTGAATGACATGACTTGTTGCCAACGCTTTTATCATTTTCGGATTCAGCTGTGTGTTGTTATTTTCAGCCAGGCCTGTTCCTGGAAAAGGAGAACAACATAAATTGCACCAGTTGGCAGTATCGTATTGGCTGGGTGCTTCTACATCAGGAATTCAAAACATGCTAGTCAACACAACTCAGGCTTTCAAATGTCCTGCCATGCAAACACAATACACGCCAGCAATATGTAAGTTTATCACTCATTTCCTCAAAAATACACCCATGAGTAAAAAAAATTGATTTTTCATTTTTCTTACAGTAATTTAATATGAACTTTTATAGCTTTATATCTATACCAGTAACAGAAATTTTAAGATATCTATAAAATTGACCAACTCATGCATTCAAATCTCCTGCCATGCAAACAATACCAGCCAGTGATATCTAAGTTTATCGCTCATTTCCTCAAAAATACGCCCATGAGTAAAAAAAAAATTGATTTTTCATTTTTCTTACAGTAATTTAACATGAACTTTTATAGCTTTATATCTATACCAGTAACAGAAATTTTAAGATATCTATAAAATTGACCAACTCATGCATTCAAATCTCCTGCCATGCAAACACAATACACGCCAGCAATATGTAAGTTTATCACTCATTTTCTCAAAACTGTATTTTCTAAAACTGCTTAAATCAAATTTTCCACAGTTATTTTTAGACAATTGCATGAAATTTTGCATGGCATTTTTTCTTAGTAAGATCAACAAAGAGTAGCGCAATCTGTGTCCTATATTTAACAGAAATTTAGAAAAAAAAAATTGAATGAAAAATTTCTTTAAAATTTTAATAATATATTAAGAAAAAAATTGTTTCTTTCCTTGCAGTGCAGATATTCCAACCATTGAGCTATGGCATCTTAATATAAATATTACTTTAGAGGGGGGGGGGAAATACTACACAAATATTACTGGTCTTGAGAGTAATTTTTTAAGAGTTCTTTGATACTAATCAGAAAATTGAAATTTTGAAAATTCACAATTCCAAAATCTTTTTATGTAGGAGAAAAAATGTTCTTTTAGTTTGAAGAGCAATTTTCAGACATCAAATATATAAGATATGAAATAGGATTTAATGACATGGAGGAATAAAATTTATAAAACAAATTTTTAATGGTACAAAGTGTATATAACCCTTTAAAAGGTGGAGCATATTGATACAAATGAACGACAAAGTTCAATTTAACTTACCTAGCTGCCCATGGGAGTCTGAACCCCAACTGAACACCTGACCCCACTCATTGACGACGAGAGTGTGGCATAACCCACAAGATGCTCTTGTTATCAAATACTGTGACAAGCTGTCCACCTTCTCTGCAAAGACATTGACGGACAAATAAAGGAAGAAGACCAACAGTAAAATAATGTTTTGTATACAGAGTGATACATGAATAAAATAAATGAAATAAAAATGTATCACTTTTCAAACAGTCGTATATGTCTAGGCAGTGAAAATGTAATGTTATACTCATTTACAAAAATCAAGATTAATAGTTCAGTCGCAATACCCAGGAAAGACGACGTTAAATGTTCAGCACATCACTGCGACTTCGTATATATTTTGTCCATAGAAAACACAATACCAGTATCGTATGGCATTGCTACGAAATGGAGGTGATGTGCTCAACATTTACCAAGATGATCTGTGAAAGGATCAGGTAGAATCACTGTGAGCCTAGATTATAGAATGTAATTCTCCAGAAAAGATACACTCAAGAAGAAAAAATTATTATGTTCCACTAGTTTCTGTGATGATAAATAGCCTACGTGTTTTTTTTTTCTTGTATGGAGGAGGGCCCCGAAGGCTTCCTATTCTGTGAATGTTTGGGTAGCCGAACGCCTGCCCTCTTGTACAAGTACAGCACACTACACCGTGAACTTAACCCAGGCTATGGTATGGATAATGGTGTATGTGAATTAATGATGGCGAAATAAGCCCGAAGTCAACACCGAAAGTTACCCGGGAATTCCCCTTCAATTGGTTGAGGGAAATCCTCGGAAAACCCCAATCAGGTAACTTGTCCCAACCAGAATTTGAATCCGAGCTTGCTCATTTTACAATCAGACACACTAACCGTTACTCCACATTGGTGGACACATTAATATGTGGTTTTAGTTTGTAGCTATTCACATAAAAATCGTTTGATGCTTACTGTACTGAACTCGTCTTCCACATATTATTACAAATATAACATTCAAAAGGTCTAGGACGCAATACTAGGGAAACTGACCATTTCCCTAATAATTCTCCCTGGACCTCTCGCATATTATGTACGTAATTTGTAACAAGTGGGAGAGGGATTACAACAGATCATTTAGAACATAAGTAACAAACGATTGTTATGTTAAGTAAAGTACCGTATTTGTTGTTGCAAACTAAAACGACGTGGTTATGACTATACACATCTCACAGAAGCCAGTTAAGCAAAAGAAAATGAAAATTGTAAATTCTTGGGTGTAGCTTTTCTGGAGAATTGCCTTCTAGGAAAACATTACAATTCAGGAGACAATGATTTAGGCCTATGTATTTCCGCTAGGTATAATACGTCAGTTGTCACTTTTCCTGTACTGAAAATGGTATTAGGCCTACATTTTTACCTGGTTTCTTACAAGATTTTTCGTGACCCAGCTGACCATGATCATTACTTCCGCACGAGTATACTCCTCCGTCAACAGTGACGATCACAGTGTGAAAATGACCACACGCAACTGAAATCATAAGAATTCTTGTCACTGTTTTGTCTTACATGTCAGAGTTTTATCTTTTTATTTAGTAATCGATGTGGCTTACCTTCTCTTATATTTTTCGTCTGATTAAAATTCAATTCCCGTGGTGACAGAATATGCTCTTCCTCTATGCCACCAAGCCCCAGCTCCCCATTGACAGTATTTCCCCAGCAAAACATGTCACTATAATAAGAGGATGGTGACAAGTCTTCAGAAAAATCTGCAGTGGATTTTTGGTGTTTCCACCATAAACGTCCCTATGGAGAAATACAAAGGAAATGATTAATCCTTGTGAACTTAACATACATAACTGACCAAAGGTTAGTAAACCATTAAGTGAAATTGACAGAGTCATTCTTATTACCAATATACTACAAATTGGACTGAATATACGTATATCACTCATCATGAACTCACTACATCAAACAATTATTACATATTTCGAAAATCTACGGAAATCAAATCCCGATTCCAAGGCCGTCTACATCATTACTGCGGTTAAAGTATACATACAATAATATTTATAACGAATAAATTGACACACGTTCTTACAAGAAGGTAGGTTTGCATTAAAATTCCTTGCTGTTAAACATTACTACGATAGAAGGCGACAGTGGCATTTCTTCATTTAATCTTTATGAGAAATTACAGCATGTATAAACAACACGCTCAACACTGAATAATTTCAAATATTTTTAATAACACCAGCCCTCATGTCATTTTGCACATTTTCAACGCATGTGCACGCATCGTACGCATGCACTTCCAGTTGTCTACGTTGTTATTAAATTATTGACGGCATTTGCGGGTATTCATGCCTGGAATCGTATAGTACGTGGACGGGACTATCAACGATACCAAAACAACAAATCACTTCAAATAGTTACTACTAATTCTCAACAGATGTCCAGAGCAATGTGCCATATGCATTGAGCGCTATAATGTTGAGATCACTGGCTTGCTACTTTTGTAGCGCTATGGTATGAAATACTGCGAAACTTACATAGTGGCGCACCCATAATTTGTAAGGGGAGGAAGGCTATAAGCGTCATAGTGTAATATTTACAGCTGTATCCGTGCCACATACTTAAATGATTGTGTATGGTAAAATTAACATATAAAAATAAAGATTTGAATTTAATGACATCTCCATATAAGGTATATATTTTTTTCAAATTATGTTAAAAAAGGTAATTAAAAGTAGCATTAACAGTAATACGGTAAAGTTAAAACTTTTCTTTTTGACGTAACATAATTTTCATTTCGTACCTCACTAAAGGGTAACAGGTCATGAAATCCGGTGTGACGAAAATCACACAAAATAATTTAAAATCACTAATACTTAATTTATTAAATAATGCACAACAATAAAACTAGTATTGATCCACAGAACTAGGAAAAAAAATTAGCGTATAGCCGGAGAGATCGGTCGAATGACATCGAGCGCTCGGTAGGCATCTTGCGCAAATAGATTAAAATAGCTTGCTTCTGCATAACTCAGCCATAACTCGGCAACGGAGAGTGTTGCATCGATCGGATTTACACTAAATGATTTGTTTCGTTGAGTTCTATAAGATTAGCTAGCAAAAACTTTCGGACGTTGCTTAAAATTAGTGTAAAAGTAAAAAAAAAAAACTATGATGAAAGAGTAATGGAACGGAGAAAAATTCTCTCCGGCACCGGGATTTGAACCCGGGTTTTCAGCTCTACGTGCTTATGCTTTATCCACTAAGCCACACCGGATACAACCCCGACGCCGGACAGAACTGTCTCTAATTGAGTTCCAACTCTTGGGTTCCCTCTAGTGGCCGCCCTCTGCACTACGTCATAGATGCCTATGAACATAGGACCGAAGTCCACACATGTGCTGAGGTGCACTCGTTATGAGTGACTAGTTGGCCGGGATCCGACGGAATAAGCGCCGTCTTAAATCACTTCGTGATTTACGCATATCGGGGTTGTATCCGGTGTGGCTCAGTGGATAAAGCATCAGCACGTAGAGCTGAAAACCCGGGTTCAAATCCCGGCGCCGGAGAGAATTTTTCTCCGTTCCATTACTCTTTCATCGTATGATGACGCAGAATATCTGCATGGAAATATCATATGTACTTCGGTACACTGAAATAAAAAAAAAAAAAAAAAAAAAAAAACTGTTGAACTTTGTAGTTAAAATTTAAAATGTCCCGTCACATGCGTCGAATATATGAGAATCAGAGAACATAACGTATACAGGATGAAAGAGAGATGAGGAAGAAAACAAGCCGTCACTCTCGAGGACAGAATGAACTAGGCTTTGGAGCAGCCTTCCCCGTCGGTTCTCATTGCAAAAGGCAAAACTTAAATCAAATCTAAACGAGGCATCGTAACATCTTTATCATCGGTCAATTAATAAGTGACCAATGGTGATTGCCTAAAAAATCATAACTCTGTAAAATGTACCACATAACTATGAATACAAAAATGCTTACTGAGCATGCGCAGTATGTTATGAAACTGGAATTTGGAAAATTCAGGTGGTCCAAATTTTGTTTCTGGGTCTGTACGTAGCGGATAACTTCAATATTGCCCCGTCTCTTTTCTTTACGAAACAAAATTAATTATTTTTCGTCCTGTCCGCTCCAAATTATCAATCACTTCTTCTGAGATGACAAAAATGCTTCTATGGATATGCAGAATTTTCAGATCATTCCCATATTGTTCCCTAAGCAAGTTTTCACCCTTCTCAAAGTTGAAAATATTCTGTCAAGCGTGTTAGTAGAAACAGGCGAAGACGAAAGCATCTCCAGAAGTACGTTGTCACAAATATTCAAGGTATCAATTATTGTATTTTGACGTGAATACGTCTAAAAATTCAGTCCAGTACTAGGGTGTCATCCCACAAAGTCAACCGACTCATTTTCAGGTCAGTTTTGTCGCGCCTATAATTTTTAAACTACACGATATATTCCAATGAAGTAAACGGCGATCGACAGATCAAGGGGCGAAGGGCCAATGTATCCAACGGGACCTTGCGTTGGAGCAAGTGACACCATCTAGCGATACACAATGCAATTTTAGTAATTTGTAAAGTTTGAGAGGATTTATAAAATTCTGCTAAAGAAATATGCAAATAGGAAGTTTTCATTATGCAGTGTCACCAATGACAGTTTACGAAAATCGCTAAGGAACAAAGGTAAAGTTGTATTTTTGTCACTGTCAATGAATATTATGTTTATAGACTACTTTATCCTAAAATAAGATTGCTAAACCATATTTCAACAATAGAGAATAATGTGATATCGTCAGTCGCTATATTGGCAACACTGGAGTTCCGTGATGTGATTGGTCGATTATAGGCTACCAATGCATTGATTGGTCTACTATTTGAATGAACATAGGAACTGCGAAATTCAACAGATTCATAATGATTCAGCATGGCTCCTTTCCAGGATATTATAGAGAATAAAATTGCGGTGTTTACAGAGAGAAAGGAGGAGAAAGATATCTGTCTACTGAAGGCTTAGAAACTTCATAATGTCTGCTATTGCATGGAACTAACACCCAATATTCATCCAATGAAAAGGAATACGAAATTGTTGTTTTGAAGTTAGGCTCCACTTCTCCCTGTTGTATGTTGGATATGAGATCCTATATCTTGCAGCAGTGTTTTCATTGTAACAGCACTCTTTTTTTTTTTTTTAAGTTTTCATTATATTCATACTGTGATATGAATGCGTTGTTAATTCTTGGCCGAAAATTATAACGTCTTCTTTGATTAAATTCAGTATCTTCATCTCTGAGTCATTAGAACGCTAAATAACATTACGATTGCTTTTAACTCTTAATGGTGCCCACTTTTTTCCTCTTGTACGAAGGAAGGACCCGAAGACTTACACTGTACCCTAAGGCTTATTGTGCTTAACTCCTATTCTTGTGAATGATTGGGTAGTCGAACGGCCGCCCTCTTGTACAAGTACAGCACGCCGCACCGTGAACTTAATTCATGCTATTGTATGGATGATGATATGTGAATTAATGATGGCGAAATGAGTTACTCAAATAAATTCAATAAATAAGCAGATCTATTTATTTCCTTCATGCATAATTTGTTGCACTTTCGAACTTCACTCACTTAAGGACAATAATTGTAAAAACTGTGCTAGTACCTTTACAAGTAAAATTTACACATTTGTAAAATCACTCCATTATGAAACAGAGCACTTGCAAAATTTCATTTGTAAAGATTTCACTTTCTTTGTAAAGTTCAACTTCACAAATTCAGATTGTGAAACAGAAGTTTACAACTTAAAATTTACAATAATTGTAAACATTATGAAACAGGCCCCATGGTGTAAACTTTGTGTCCGAAGTGGAACAACCCAAATTGTACAAAGAGTACTCACGATACAGAAGAAGCGACAGCAGCGACCCATGCTCTGAAGACATCAGACTGTCGACTGAGCACTTCCGCTTATCCCGCTGTCCATCGTGAAAGAGATAAGATAATCAATGCAACATTTCGCCACATGAGAAAGTCATGCAGCTTATCAGTGTTTATCAAATTATCATGTTCTGTCCTACCTAAATTTATGAATAAAGTTATTGATACCTTGCATGGTCTGAGTGATAATTAAAGAGCGAAAAAAATATGAAGAAAATTTTGGCAAAATATGAAATCAGTACCCCCAAAATATTAAAAAAATAAAAAGTTAATTTCCCTGAAAAAGAAAACGTATCCTGATACATCAAACACGACGCGAAATGAATGTCTATAGGGATATCCTAATCTAGCACCAACAGATATCGCGCGTGTACTTTGAGGGATGCGCTTTGAGTGTGCATTTGTTTTTCAGTATATAAGCATTGAGGGTTTACATAGTGTATTAGTACATTAAATACTCTTAAAAACAACTCAAAATGGCAAATTTTTGTTGTGTTCCTATATGTAAAACCAGTGAAAGCCTTTTATCTTAATTCAGGTCCCGAAATATTCCGAATATATGCTTTGAACCTTAAAAATTTAACTAATGAAATTGCGCCAAGAAAGTGTTAGCAATTAAACAAAAATAATTACTTCAAGTAAGGAATTGCTGGCTACAGTTTCATTTTGGAAGAGGGAAAGAAAAATTAATAAAAACATATGCAACCTCGCAGCAAGCTATGATACCTTAGATTATATTCAGTATTTCTAGGAGTCTCCGAAGTTTATGCCTGCAGTAAACTCTCGATTAACTGAGATGTCTATTATCCACGATAGTGAAATCCATTTCGTGAATAATGTTTTTAATGTGCTGTAGATTAATTATTAAAACCATGTTTTTACTTCAAATTTTCAAAATCATCCTACATATCCGTAATATTCAAAACTGCATGTTCGTAACCTACAAAACACAGGAATAATCGTGATACTAGCTACTGCGATCATATTATATCATCTTATCAAACATTGCATTTACTCTTTCTGCAACTAGAGGAAAAAAATACGAGGAATTCAATCTCGATAGTCCCTTCCCTATTAAAAAAAAACACACATTGGTGGCTGCATATCCTGTTTTTAGCGTACGGTACTTACAATACTAGTGATTAAAGAGGTAATATTTACTTTCGACAAAGTTCCTATTTTATTTATTTATTTTTATCCGTGCACCTTGTTCTCAAAGTTCTCGTTTAGGTTCACGAACATACAATTTACTCGTATCTATATTCTGCATACTGCAGATTTCCCTATCCATCTCTTAAGGGGAATCGCTCAGTATTATATAAGTTTATGCTATTATTTATTGTAAATTAAATTACATTATGAAGTAAGAAAATACTGAATTATAATAATAAATAATAATAATAGTAGGCTAAACTGCCCCCCATTGAGGGTAGCCCTTACGGAATCAGTATATCCTCAAAAAAAATTACTCGTACATATGTACACATAGATATTAAATTTTAAAGAAGGAAAACAAAGAAAAGGGCATGAAAAATTACAATTGCTATTAATGTGGCACCATGTGATTAATTAGGATTTGGCAGGATTTTTTTAACACAATTATCACAATGTCATTCCTCAGAGATGTTGGCAGAGCAAACTAAGTTATACAAAATAATTATACATATACTTTTGACACACACAGAAAACCAACAAGCGGGAGAACGTAATCAACTATAGCATATGACATAATATAGCCCTACAGCATGTGCCGCATGGAACGCTCCTGCCATCTAACGGTAAAACTTCTCATAAGATATCCCTATTAGCGTCGCTGATCTTAGCACGAGACAGTTTGCTTCAAACGTTCAGAACTTCAGCTACAAATAGTACCAAAATTAAGCTACGCTCAAAACCAAATAAACAAATAACAATGAAAGAAAGTCCATCATTTTAAAAACTTGCTCTTTCCACGCATAGCTGCCTCATTGTCGACTGGTAGCGAGACTTGGTGCAAAACATTATAAATATCGTGTCAACACAACACAAGTCCAATCGTAAAGAGTGGCACATCTAGAGATGGTTTAGAGAGAATCCCTATTCTTGAATAACAAACAGAACTGACAAGCAATGCTTCAGATTTAAAATTGAAAGGCGGATGTGTTGGAGGTGTCACTTAGGGTACGTACATGTTGGAGCGACGATAAACGCTAAAAGAAGCAGCGATGCTATATCAGAGAGAATTGAAGCATGCATTGTCACTGAGGTGTGCATATTGGAGTAACGATAAAAGCGAAGATACACGATAAAACCACAGTCTACTATATACAGTCACGAAGCTTGAGATTTGAGGGTGCTAAAAACAATAGACTGTGACGGTGCTATTTGCATTGCCTGTAATGAGGCGATATTAGCGATCCTAGTGGTGATCAACTATCTAATGTTTGCATATTTACTACGTATTGAGCTTCGCGACTGTATATACTAGACTGTGATACAAGATAAAAGCGACGACAAAGAAAAATTCCATTTTCTTCGCTCTTGTCGTTCATATGATCTCTGATTAAGATAATATTAATCTATATAATGACCGGTGATTATCAATATATCCGAATATTAATCGATTTATTATTATTTCGGCATATTAAATTATCATAGTTATTGACAAATTGATCATTTGTGTATTTATTCGTGATATGTTATGTGATCACAAGAACCAATCAAATCTCAATGAATTTATACTAGCATTCAGCGTATTCCTTTTTTTTTTTATTGGGTTATTTTACGACGCTGTATCAACATCTAGGTTATTTAGCGTCTGAATGATATGAAGGTGATAATGCCGGTGAAATGAGTCCGGGATCCAGCACCGAAAGGTACCCAGCATTTGCTCGTATTGGGTTGAGGGAAAACCCCGGAAAAAACCTCAACCATTCAGCGTATTCCGAATCTCACCGGTCCGGTGGCATCAATGACGTCACGTTGCAACGAAAATAAGGAACAAAACTGCTGGAAGAATCGATGCTGTCATGGGGACTGTGTAAGTGGTTATCTGTGCTACGCTAGCAAAATTTTGCGAAATTTCCGTACTGCCATCTCGTTCAAATAAAAGAGATCATAAACAACTTATTTCTTGAACCGGTAGTAATAACTGGTCCGTTGACATGTTCGCTCATAAGCCATTAACATATTGTTTTTACGTTGTGCTCATTACAAACAATACAGCAGAACACACCGCCATGACACAACAGTGCACGATGTTATTCGTTTGCTAATTCCCGCCCTATACAAGAACCAATCAGATTCACTGATGGCGGCTGATGTGAGACTGCCACCACCTCTGCAAGTTGGCGACACCGGTGGAGCATCAATGACGTCATCGTTGGAATTCGGAACACCGTGATGCCATCGGATTGCTCACCGGTGAGATTCGGAATACGCTCTTTGGGAAGAGAAACGGGTTTAATTTTGTACGTATTTAAGTTATATTAACCTTGAACTCAGCAGCTGATATTTCCTATATATCTTCTTTCATTAAGTGGATGCATAGAATATCTTCTACTGATAAATCAAAATGTTCGCTTCCCGCGTCCTCGTTGCTCCGATATGAACACTTGAGTCTTTGATAATACCAAAGCGTCGCTAGGTCGTTTCTTTTATCGTTTATCGTTGCTCCAACGTGTACGTTAAAGATTCTGTCGGGTGTCGGTGAATCCACGAATACAAGAAAATTGTCAGTTAGGTAATAGGCGCTATTCAGCTAGCAGGAAAATAAAACTGGAAATAGCAATGCTTTTCTTGCCAGAAATGAGGGTCGCATTGTTCCAAATTCCGTATTTTGCATAATGTATTAGTAAAAAAGTGTAGCGAAAGTGAAAAATCACATGAAGTAGATTTCAACAACAGTTTCACAGTGATTGTCTGATCAACAGACTTGCTCAATAAAGGATCTGTTCCTCACTTTTTTTAATGAAATTCACTTACTACAACAATAAATTTAATATTACTTACTGTACATAGCTTCAACGCAGCATCAGTTTCCAGCTCTCACTGTAGTATTTTATCGACTACTGAACGACCCCGCGCTCTTACCACAGTATTATTTCGTTTCATATGTTCTCAAAGAACAACACTGAGGTTGAAAACTTAGGTAAGATTATTTATTAGTGGGACACGTTCCAACTAGGCCTACTGTGAAACAAATCAGCTCATAACGGAAATTCATGGCAGGTCTTAAAGTAATACAATGAAGTATAATTATTATTAAATACAGTAAAATGTCGTTATAACGAAATATTCAGTATTACGAACTTATTTTCTGTCCCATGTCATTTTCCCATATAATTTAACACTGGAATATTTAAATTTAACAACTTTCGTTTTCACGAAAAAATCAGTAGGCTTATAACGAAATAAAACTTTCCCTCCCTTATCGAAAAAATGTACTTTTTCAACGAAAAATATTTTAAATATAGAGTCGTTAACAAGTAGGGACATATTTATAACACAATTATATTGCAATAAAGAAACATCTGCGGATCTCTGGAAAAAGAACTAAGAAAGAGACTAGTAAAGTGCTTTGTGTGGTGTGTGGCATTGTGTGGAGTAGAAACATGGACATTACGGCGAAGTGAAAAGAATCGACTAGAAGCATATGAAATGAGGAGAAGAATGGAGCGTGAGAAGTGGACAGACAGAATAAGAAATGAAGTTGTGTTGGGAAGAGTGGGTGAAGAAAGAATAATCCTGGAACTGATCAGGAAGAGGAAAAGTAATTGGTTGGGTCATTGGTTGAGAAGAAACTGCCTACTGAAGGATGCACTGGAAGGAAAGGTGAACGGGAGAAGAGTTCGTGGCAGAAGAAGATATCAGATGATGAACAACATTAAGATATATGGATCATATTATGCGGAAGCCGTAAAATAAGAAAGACTGGAGATTACTGGGTTTTCAGTGAAAGACCTGCTCGTGAACAGAACATTATAAATGAATGAAATAGTGACCACGTGGTCATCAAATATCCAGCTAATTATGTCTACTATGACGCAGACATCTCGGGATTTTGTGTCAGTTTTTTCGTGCAGTTGTTCTCTTGTTCTCTCCACTTAATTTCTTTTTACCAATCACAGCTCACTAATCTCTCAACATGGCTTCCCAAGTAACATAATATCTCTTGTCCTACGAAGTTCTTCATAAAACTTAAATTTTGTAATTTCCTATGCGTTTCTTTAAACGTTTTCGTTTCAAATTCAATCTAAATTCAGCCTTTTATTTTATTTAAGGATATTTTTTCAGACCTAAATGCAAAATATGCGGAATTTACGATGTCGGTGTGCACACCTGTGGAGTAACGGTTAGCGCGTCTGGCCGCGAAATCAGGTGGCCCGGGTTCGAATCCCGGTCGGGGCAAGTTACCTGGTTGAGGTTTTTTCCGGGGTTTTCCCTCAACCCAATACGAGCAAATGCTGGGTAACTTTCGGTGCTGGACCCCGGACTCATTTCACCGGCATTATCACCTTCATATCATTCAGACGCTAAATAACCTAGATGTTGATACAGGGACGTCGTTAGGGGGGTGCGAAAGGGTGCGCAAGCACCCCATAAAAATCGGAGCACCCCTTTTCGCACAATTTATAAAAAAAAAAAATAACTAGGCATAAGTCCAATAGAAGAACCACTCTCCAGTATTACCACAATAACGGATTCTTCATTTTTGCCTCGACTGTCGGCTAGGAAGGTTCCATTATGCTAGCATTGCAGACAAGTAGTCAACCTTTTAATGCTTTTGTTCGCAGGTTTGACAAACTGTGAGTGGACCTTCAAGTACATAGTGCATAGTGCTCTCTCCCTTCCCCCCGTGCTTTCTCACTTGCTCCTCCCCAAGACAGCCAGCGCTCACGTAGTAACTCGGTCAGGGTTTCAGTTCGATTTGTCAATCTATACTTGTCCCAATTTTCAAAGATTAGATCATTTTTCTTTAAATTTATATTTAATTTATTCCTGATGGATGTATGTAAAATATGACACATGCTTTTCATATTTTTCCAAATACTTTTTAGAAAAAAAAATTACACCTTTAGTTGTTATTTTCTTAATTTTCTTTAAACATATCACATCCTCAACGGGCGGCCGGGTAGCTCAGTTGGTAGAGCAGCTGGCTACGGACTGGAAGGTCCGGGGTTCGATCCCAGGTGGTGACAGGATTTTTTCTCGTTGCCAAACTTTCAGAATGGCCCCGAGGTTCATTCAGCCTCCTATAAAATTGAGTACCGGGTTTTTCCCGGGGGTAAAAGGCGGTCAGAGCGTGGTGCCGACCACACCACCTCATTCTAGTGCCGAGGTCATGGAAAGCATGGGGCTCTACCTTCATGCCCCCCCCAAGTGCCTTCATGGCATGTTACGGGGATATCTTTACCTTTTTTACTAGGCATAAGTTATTTTGAAGAACAAAAACAAACAATTTCTTGGATGTGAAAAAACTACGTCCCTTAATATATCGTTATGGATATGCTGACCAATAATAATAATAATAATAATAATAATAATAATAATAATAATAATAATAATAATACATAGTAATATTAATAAACAGATGTATAGTATGCGCGCAAGTGCAGGAGAGAACATTTTGGATTTTTTATGTACCCCATTTTTAAATCTCGCACCCCATCCTCGCTCCCTTGCCCTGATCCTGGCGACGTCAATGTTGATACAGCGTCGTAAAATAACCCAATAAAAAAAACGATGTTGGTAGAGGTAAATGAACAAGCATGCTTTTTTTCTTTCGAAAAATAATATATTGCGAAATTTCACTATAATGATGTAATTTCAGGGGTGCTCACCTACCTTTTATTTCGTTATACTGGTATTTTACTGTCTTCAACATAAAAGAACCAAAGTTTAGATTTGCATAACAAGTTCTTATTTCTTCTCCAGTATTTTTGCTGTAATGGAAATGTCATGGTGAAACCAGCGAATAGGGATTATAAAGAATGGACACTTCGCGTCGGTACCTTTGATGTAGCTGGACCGATTTCAATGACCTTCAAGCCAGCTAGAGCGTCAGATTCTGCTTTCTCCCTAGAGTTGGCGCTGACATCACACCAGCTAGCAGTCGACACAGCGGAAATATAATACATATAATAATACATCTAGGTACATTATGTACTCAAATAAAATAAAATGGATCCATAAAATAATAAATCCTTCATTAACTGTAATGTCTAGACTCTAGAGTTCCTTTATAATGAGAGTTGAGACGTTGACCCCAACAACAATTAAAATATGTAATGATTTGATAGCACTGAAAATGGAAAAACAAAACTCCTATGAGAAGTAAAACCATATACCTATATTATATTATATACAAATATTAAACGAATGCGATACTTAATTTTATAATGCATTATATTATTTTATAATATAATTTATGATATCTGAAATATAAAATATTATTATTACAACTAGTTTGTCACTGAGAAATAAGGAAAAGCTGTTAACTTGAATTTATTTGAAGCAAAGCGTTACTGGATTATGCAATAAGGTAGGCGATGTTTGGATCCTGTGCCTTAATTCTATTCTCAATTATTATCTTAGCGTATGCTCGATTACACTACCTCTAGCGCTTGAAAGTGGAACTAGCCGCTGGCGCACAGAGAAACAAAACACAGGAAAATTCGCTCAGTGTCCATTCTTTATAATCCCTATTCGCTGGTGAAACCTTTAACAAATAACATCTTAGTCGGCACTAGTTGTGAACCTTTCCTGAAAAACAATTAATGTTACCTTGTTTAAAATAATCTGACAAATTTCACTGTAAAATGACTTAAATTTATTCTATATGGCAGATATTATAATATTAGGTCTGAAATTTGAGTCACTTATGTTCAGCACGAGACTCTGTAACAGTTCGAATCACTTTCCAAGTCTCTGCGAAGCATGCATCACAGTGACACATGTCCCCACTTCACATCCAGGAATCTTCCTTTGGCATTTCTCTCCACAGTACCTCCTCCAGCCGGCAGTTGTTTTTAGAACTGTTGTGCAGTGTTAACCTCTGCTGTAACTCAAATAGTAACACGCTGTCCGCAAATACAGTGGATTTGGGATCGAGTCCTTGAAGGGAAGAGAACATTCGTCTCCCATCCATAGGGACTGATGTTGTGTCCCTTGCTTTGCCATAATCCTCCAGTGCACATCCAGTGTTGAAGATCCTCTTAAGATTTGGGTAGAAATAAACCGAAGAACCCAAACTCTGAATGTAGATGCTGCTGCTGCTGCTGCTACTGCTGCTAATGATAATGGTGATGGCGATGATGATGATGATGATGATGAAATAAAAAGGAAACAATAATCGTAGTGGTATTTGGAAAGAAAAGTGGTCATAACTGTTGAGTTAAGGGATAGGTCTAAATCTGGAAAGTTTCCAAGTCAACTAGACCCAACTGTTAGATTTGAGATGAGCCAGACCCAACCATCTGAGGTCAACAAAGAGAAACAACAAATTTATGAGCCTACTATTCCGTATTTTCGAGACAAATATCAGATGGAAGGCACCTGGGAAGTACATGGTTTAATGATCGGAGCGAGGGGCACCATCCCACGATCAACTGTAAACACTATCAAAACATTTGGAATCCATGACATCATTCCAGAAATAATTACTTCAACCATTAAAGGGTCTGTGGCAATTCTGAAATAGTACATTATGCAACGAGCCTATAATGAAGGTAATTAAGAACTGAGTATGGATATTTATGAAAAGAGCGCAAGCGAGTTTCATAATTTTCATACGAGCTTCTTAATTACCATTATAGGCGAGTTTCATACGACTTTTTATGCTCGACCATATTTCTAACTTGATATTATTAATTTTTTAGCAATGTCCCGTATGTTGTGAGATGTGCGCAGACGCGAAAGTATTGATTTTTTCCGAGGAATAGATGTCCACATTGACCTTGCTAGGCCATAAGAACCTACAGAGATAACATTGAAATTAAATTAGACATTGAAAAACGAGATGACAAATTGAATTTATTTGAATATTATTTACAATTAACGCTAATTATTATGGTAACAGAACATAACCTTCTGCGACAGTATTGGATTTCCAGCCTCCGTGACTTTTCGCTAATTCTCTTTCGATTGCATATCCGAGAATAATCGATACTTGCGGTTTTATAACGGTAGAAAGCTGACCTGTCATTGGCTGAACAGTTGTAACCTGAGTCGTCATTGGCTGAAAGACCTGACCTTTAATGAGTAGGTGTACTTTAATGAGGTCCATTAAAGTTCTGCTACCAGGTGTATAATTACTACATTTCGGCATGGTCGAGCTTAAAATCATTTATACGGAATATCACAATCCCCCCCCCCTCTTTCTATCCGTTAGTGTGTGATTGTTACAATATATGTACAAATTTATTATTTCTTAAATTTAAGCTTCTAGTTCACATTTCAATTTGACTCATCTATTTTATTGTAATCGTTATTATTCTTATATGTGTGTTATTCTGTGTTATTGGCAACCCAGGATGCCTGGGCAGACTATTTCTTGGAAATAAATTATATACTGTATACTCTTCTGTGTAATTATGGTAAATTTCAGTCGCTTACAGATTCTAAATCGATATTAAAGAGTGGTCTGATTGGTAAGTTCCATTTATGACAAAACATTTTCATTCAACGGCAATCTAGTATACATAAAGAAGCTTACGTTTTAGTGCTCTATAAAATTTGGAATTAAGACGGTCAACAATTGACTATCAGATATTTTAAAGAAAGGTTAATTTTATTCTCTAGCAAACACTATAAGTGGATCACGAAGTAAAACTATACTAATGAGGATTTTGGGGATTTATTTAAAGTTTAATAATCATTTTCCTCGAAAACAATACATTTTTATGGAGATAATGCACTTTTCCCATCCACCCGCCAAATATTACGCGCATAAATTTCGGTATTATATTGAAAAATGACAGAATTGAATGTCTCCTTCTGTGTCATTGTCCTTAAACTGTCCCCTTAACAAATAGCAATAATCTTTCCTAACGTGTGCTCAAGTCTACTGAGAATAACACAAATAATTCGGGGGAACATGACGATACATTACACAAGAAATCATTTTGAAGTTTTTCTGTTACGATTGTTTTTTCCTCAAGTTTTCATACATTGGCATTGCTACAAATAGGGATTCTATATTAATATCTCAAATCACCTTATATCAGTCGAACTAGGTAGATAGTTATGCAGACATTAGTCCATAGGCACTCAACGTCATGAGAAGCACAACAAGGAGCGAAATGTCACATTTCAAAACATCAGGCAAATTGTCAAACCATTCCTAAAGGACTTTCATTATATCAACCAAGAAGCCAAAAACATTGTTTGCAGCATTTTCACTTATACGCTATAAACCACGTGTTTTTATGGTTATAGGACATAACATTGCCATAAGAAAATAATTATGTATTAAAAACAATGAAGAAATAACTTAATCAGTGGACTATGTTTAGAAATTAGCAGGCTTTCACAATGTATAAAACAAGAGAACATCAGGCTTTGACTTAGCAACCAGAAATGATGTTCTTTTGTTTTACAAACTGTCAAAGCTTGCTAATTTCTGAACGTGGCCCACTGATTGAGTTATTTCTTCATTGTTTTTTATACATAGTTTTCTTATGGCAATGTTGAATCTCTATATTCTATACCCCAAAAACACACGGTATGTGTATATATACGACATGTGTATGTATGTACTTACATGGCTACCATTATTTTGAGTGAACGATATGAATCACAAATACAAGGCAAAAAAAAAAAAACAAGAATATAAAATTGTACGAAACCTTCACATTCCATTGACTATTTATGACACTACTTAATTAGGTTGGGTCCCGTGGTCAAAAAAGATCTTCCCGGAATTCTACTGAAATTTGTGGCAGGATTGAAATCAATTTCTGAGCTATCGTGGAATTAATATTACCCTTTATGGCAGAATTTCAGATGAGAACGGTGATTAGCAGTGATTATTTCGTTTATATGACGTCATTCCATTTTGGACCAATGAAGTGTAATGAAGTTTTGAATTACAACCAATCACAGTCATACGTCGCATTCCTGCAGTTCGATTTATCACTATCAATTTATCGCATGGTCGTTCTTTTGTTTAGTCAGTGTCGCCAACTGTTTCCACGTAAATCGATAAACATGAATCCATTGTATTAAATAAAGTGCGAAATCCTACTTCCACATCTACATCTTCATCTTCTAATTCCATGTCCATTGCATCTAAAGAAAATGACACTCCTTCATAACAATTGTTCATTTAATTAATGTATTAATCAGGTTATTTGCAATTATACTATAAAATGTTTAAATTAAATTATGATTTCAGCAGATAATGAAAACTTATTTCTGTTATAATAACAAGAGAAAAGCGCAGTACATGTAATTAACATTGTGAAACCTGTATTTCGCTTTACTCAATTGGCATTACTGAATAACATTCAATTTCTTTATTGCAGTAATCGATATTCATCTATTTCGACTTCACAATGTGTGAATAGGTTAAGTATTCATAAATATACAATTATTAACATGTTGTGAGCGTATTTTAGGGATATATTATTTACATTTTTATTTTAGTCACGAAATAGTTTTAATAAAGGTCACTCGAGGTCTGAGATTACTATAGATAATATTAAATATATTCTGTGTTTTTGGATACCAAAGGGCAAAGAGTTTAGGCAGTTAACCAATTGAATCTGAAGTAGAAACTTTCGACGGATTGAGTAAAGACAGTTGCGAATTTTGCCTACAAAATTAATCGTTCAGAGTTATTGATCTCTTTACATCAGGAGCGGGTAAAATGTAAGGAGTAATTGATCAGCCTGCATGACAACAAAATGACAAAAGTGGAGAGATCAAGAAATATATTACTGATATCTAACGGTTGGTTGGCGGATAGCCTGACTTCACGGCGATCACAGAGTTTGTTTTGTGTTGCAATACTCATTTTGCTCGCCTGTGCTTTATATGCTGTGAACTTTATGTGTCATGGAACCCTGGATATGCTAATCCAAAAATCCCGATCTTCAACTGGAGCTATTTGGTGTCATAAGCAAGAAAGAGAACCAAGATTCTTTCTTAAGACTGTTGACTGGTCAAAGAGTGTGATTATCTTGCGTATGGAAGGCGATTTCGAGGAGTGTCCGATGTCCTTGAAGACGTGCCACAAAGAATACGTTACGGAATGTGTTTATGCATGAGGAGGCAGCTGTCCACTTTTCCTTCTAAAGACAAATCAACCAAACCACGTCTTCAATGAGAAATGCCGGTACATAGGATGAGATGGACCCGACAAGTGGTTCTTATTCTTGGTACTTGAATCGCTTCGTAGAGTAGAAGTATAACAGAAAATTCAATAGTCATAGAAATTACGTAAGTCAAATATAATTTCTTGAAAGTCTTTCATTTTTGGCACTCTAGTAACTGCCACTGAACGCTATAATTTTCTACTAAGTAAGCCACAAAGCACATATTGATTCAGAGGTTAAAAAAATTTCCATTTACTTTTTATACTAGAAGATTTAAAAATAAAATATCTGCAGACATTTTTATCTCACTCCCAGCATCTTTGCTTTTAAAGTAAAACTTTATAATTACCGTTACAAGTTAACTAAAATTAATTTTATAGCTTCGTTAGTGCCATAAGATACAAATTTTGTTAAGTATTATTTTCATTCAACATAATTATCGTGTAATTTGTTAAGTTATAATTGTAATCCAGTTATAGTGATTCAAGTCTTACAACTTACACAGAAACAACGTGAATGTAAATTATCCACAGTTGTAGGACTGTATTATTCATTGATTAAAAAAAAGCCTTCGACAGCGTTCTTAGGAACAAATTATTGGAAATCCCTATGAAATAAGGGAATTCTATACATCAAGTAAAATTGATGAAACGCTTGTATGCTGATAATAAAATAAAAATTGATAATGGGCCTGAAACTAATAATAATATACAGAGTGTTAAAAGAAAAAGGGTATAATATTTTGAGGGGTGGTAGTATACATCACAACAAAATGGGTCCTAAAATTAAGTTTTTACGAAAGAATAATATACAGGGTGTTAAAAGAAAAAGGGTCTAACATTTTGAGGGGTGGTAGTACACATCACAACAAAATGGGTCCTAAAATTAAGTTTTTACGAAAATAATAATATACAATGTTAAAAGAAAAAGGTCTGATATTTTGAGGGGTGGTAGTACACATCATAACAAAATGGGTCCTAAAATTAAGTTTTACGAAAATAGTAATAATATACAGAATGTTAAAAGAAAAAGAGTATAATATTTTGAGGGTGGAAGTACGCATAAAAACAAAATGGGCTCTAAAATTAAGTTTTTACGAAAAACGTAGACCTACTTTAAAATTCGTGTGTTGGTGACAGGTTAGGGGCCACATATTCTATCCCGTAGATTAACTGGTTCTTAGTATCGGCGTCTCTTAGTAAACCAATCGCCCGTCTTACTGAAGGCGTGCCATACCAACAAACACTAAAAATGTTGTTTATGCATGAGGAGCACCAGCCCATTTTCATAACAGAGTCAAACGATATCTAATACGGGTATTTAATCTCCGATGGATTGGCCGGGGAGGTCCTGTACATGGTCTGCTCGTTCCCCAGATTTTAATCCCTTGGACTTTTGGTTATGAGGACACTTAAGACCTTTATGTATGCAACACTCATTGAAGACGTTCAAATGCTACAGCAGCGCTATACCAACTGCGCCAACCAGACCGACGAACTCCGGTGTAATAAGCTGGTTTCTGATCCGAGGCTGCACTCGGACTTGTGTTCGATTCCTAATTGGGTTGTTTCAGACGTTTCTTTTGAATGCAAGGCGAAAACAAAATTTCCCTGCCTTAAATTTATTTTAGAAATAATTTGAGAACATCAATTCATTGTGTTGGCTATATAGTAGAAGCGATTACCTCGTACCATTGTAACTATCATTATTCAAGTGTACAAGTACCACAGTCTTCTTCTTTTTATTCTTCCAAGATAGTATAATGGAAGACTTTACGTTAAAAAGATATTGCTCTAAATATTATTATGATATATATACATCTGAAAATAACCCACGTACATGTACGCATATATTAATGCTGAATCGCTAAATGCAGAACCCAAATGAAACGAAATCCTATACTGCAGAATGAAGTTTAAATTAACAAAATATAAAATTGTATGTAAAATTATATTCATGGATGAATCATTATTTATCATGTTTATACTTATTAATTCTTTTACTGTAAGCAGTGACTAGAAATCGGGTTGAAATTTCGTGAATTCTACTTTCAAAATTTCCCGCTTTGTTGCCAAGTTTTCCCTCCTTCCTTCCACCATATGGAATTTCACTCTGGCGCAAGAAATCTTCCCCCATCTGGCAACACTGACTCGAAATGATATTTTTAACGGTTTCGTAATTTTCACTGGTCCATTATTATTCAATGAATGAAGTTAAAATTAACAAAATATATAATTGTATGTAAAGCGAAATAATGGATGAATAATTATTTATCAAGGTTATACTTATTAATTCTTTTACTGTAAGCAATGGCTAGAAATCGGCTTCAAATTTCGTGAATTCTACTCTCAAAATTTCCCTCTTTGTTGCCAAGTTTTCCCTCCTTCCTTCCACCATATGAAATTTCCCTCTGGCGCAAGAAATCTTCCCCCATCTGGCAACACTGACTCGAAATGATATTCTGTAACGGTTTCATAATTTTCACTGGGCCATTATTATTTAATTTAGAGTATGATATTCATATAGAAAATAGTGCAAAAACTGTTCACATATTTACGATATTTATTTCCCGCATTTTGAGATTTTTTATTGTTACCGGTATCTACCTCACTATCAAGCTGTAGACAACGTATGCAAGACAACACAACGAAAAAACAGAACTGTCGAAGCGGCCAATAGCATAAGTTATGTGGCAACAATGGGATGTAACACACTGCTGTAATTCTTAGAAATACGTTTTCTTATCTATTACCAGTTCAGCAATCGATTTGCTGACATTTGGGGACATGTGGAACCAACAAAACAATAATCTCTTTCTTAAAACTTTGCGAACGCGCCAAATATATTCCTCAAATTATTTTGTTAAGGGGAGAGGATGGTATTTTTTTTAACTTTTTTCCTATTTGGTGTAAAATATTATTTTTTTTGTATGTATAGAGCTCATAACTGTGGCAACTCAACCAAATAAAAATATATAAAAAAAATATTTGGGGGCCCCAAATTTGAAAAAAAATATACCCAATGCAGGATTGTACTAAAACCGATATATCTAAACCGTTTTTAAAGATAGATTCGAACAGTTTTTGCAATGTATTTGCAAAAGCATGTTCTACAAACTGCCTGTAACAGAATTTTGATATTAGTCCCTACGTTTGTAAAATAAACAATTAAAATTTAATAACAATTTTCTGATTCCCTTTCTTGCAAACAAACGGACGTATTTTTAAAATGAAATCAATTAACAAAATTCTCTTACAGAGAAAAGTTTCCTTAATAGTCTAAAGAATGTGTATTCTAAATTTCATGCATGCATCTTTAACAGTTCAGAAATTATATCCATTTTTGTCTGGCAATGTAGCAAAAAAAATGAAGTTACTGGACACCGATAAAAGCGGGCGTGTGATTTAAAAATCAAGAGCGCAGGAAGTTTAAAAATTACGTCTTAACATTCGATAAGGGCACAAATACCCACAAAATGTTATGCAATGCATTCCACACATATCAAAGGTATTTTAAAGAAAAAAAATTTTGAAAATTTAATTTACCGGAAACAATAATAAAAGTGGGCGAGCGATTTAAAAATCCATAACGCAGGAAGTTTAAAAATGGCGACTCAACATCCGATAATGACACAAATACCCACAAAATGTTATGCTATGCATTCCACACATATCATAGAGCATTTTAAAGATTTTTTTTTTTTAATTTACTCATTTTTCACCAAAAAATACCATCCTCTCCCCTTAAAACACCGCCTTGTGTATTTCATTTCTAATAACGTTCACTGGAAAACGCTGCGTTTCTTGCATCTTTGGCTGGAGTTGCCATGGAAACAAACTGCATCTCTGGCAGAGACAACTGGTGACTTGGAAACTCTGGAGATCATGCCGCAGGAAGGATACATGGTGAAGTGGAATGAACTGGATGGTGACGAATGCGTAATGTGTGACGAGTTTGTGAACTATGGTACGTCCTCAGTCGTCCTGCCTCTCCTCGCTCAGGGCTTGCCTGTCCGCCACTTCCTCGCTCCCCATCGGCTCCACTGCTACGTACGCGGCGGAGAACCCTTTGTTCACGATGGTGTCGTCTGAACGGAAACGCACCAGCAGAGCTTCATTCATGGAGATGATGTCCGTAGGATTCTGCACAGGAACAAACAACAGATCTTAAGTTGATTATCTCGTAACAGGTATACTTGTGGAAGCAGAATAGTAATTTATGTATCAATAACGAAATGAAGATGTTTATAGCGAGCGCTACGAGGGTGGAAGTGGCCCGAGGTTTAAACATGAAATTTCACCAAAGGTTCGTACATTATTTTTTGTCGCACTAGTCCGTAATAGAATAAATTAAACCTTTTTGATAACAGTTTTAAGTTATAAATTCGCTTTGTGTTTGTATGTCTTATTTAGCGTCTTTTGTTTTGGTATCTAGGGAATGTGTACACTAGAAAAAAAAAAGAATACGTAGAATAAAAATTATTCGTTGAGGGAGGCCATGCATGATGCTACTATTTCTTTGCTGTTAAGTTACCAGTCTCTGAATTTAATAAAGAACTAGTGGCTTGTACAGCAAATGCTGCAGACTAAGTTCATTAGACGTTCAAATAAACATTTTTCAGATTTATTTTCAATGAAGAATACCAGACATTCTGAAAGTTATTTGCTTCCATAACAATGAAAGATACTCTCTCTGGAGCCAATACTGAAGAGAACCACGTATATAAATATCTACACCACACCGCTATTAAATATATGAAAAAGACCCAATCCCACTTGATTAATAACTATAAAAATATTTGATTTTTAATAATATTATTATCTTACGTAAGTTTTATAGCTTTCAGTAACATATACTATATATACTATACTATATAGCCGCTACTCAGTAAAATATAGAAATCAAAATCTAATTTAAGTTATTCTCTACATCTACTTATGTAACCCCCAAAACGTTTCACTTTCATATCATCAATATAGCATTAATATGTATAATTAATGAAAAATAGTCACATCACGTCATTAACTACAATAATATTTCATTTCTAATGGTAATAATGTCATCAAACCACCTCAAATGTTGTAGTTTTTAATATCCAATACACAGCTGTACTCAGAAAATTACACACCACAGAATCGAACCTGTAAATTATTTTTAGTAAGTTAAGTTTTTAATAACCAATTTAATTTGAGCTGTAAATATGTCAGCATTCTTGCAGATCATGGCCTTCGTGTAATATTGTTTACTGTAGTGTGTGTTTTGTTTTATTCTGAAATGCAATTAGCTAGTTCTCAAAACTGACGACAGATGGATTTTGGAAAATAGGAAAATTATGTTGAAAAATTGACATTTCACTGAAAACTACTATTTTTCTGAAAAACTTTGAGTTCCAAGCTTCAAAATGAGGGGTCATTTATTAAAATTCGTTCAGCCGTTTTCCCGTAATTTCCATTACCAGTTCAAATTATATATAATAGATGCCTTTCTGAATTTGAGGAAAGCTGTTGTGTACTGACCGAGTTGCCGCAGAAGCGCCCGTAGGACGGCCCGCTGGCGTCCAGCCCCGCGTACACCTCCACGAAGTCGTAGCCGCAGTCCTGCTCGTCCTCCACCTCGAACGTGAGGAAGGTGAGGTGCACGTTGCGGCCGGGAGGCGCCTCGATGGACCAGTCGCAGTCCGCCCTGTTGTCGTAGTTGTGGTCGCCGTACTTGGAGTGCGAGTACAGGTGCTTCACCCGGTCCGTGGCCTGCAGGTGGCCTCCGCAGGCTGCACACAACACGTTAGTACAAGCCAAAAGGGAAAATAAGAGATTCTTACGTGTGTATCATAGTCTGTGATATCAGTGGATTAAAAATAATAACTCTAGTTACAACATCTTTCCTATGACAGAGACAGTAACGCACAATAAGCCTACTAGCAGTGGCGGTGCGTCAATAAGAGCACAAGAGCACGTGAATACATTGTTTCTATGAATGCACGACTAGTTTTATCATTTAATACCGTATTGACGTAGTGGGGATGTATAATATCAGAATCGATAATTTTAAACTTCCCGCATCTTGCATAAACTTCTTATGTAAACTTGGCAACATCCGTTCTCGTACAAGCCGTGCTCTTTTCGAGAAGGTTACAGGAATTTCACGCATGCGCGGGAGAAAATTGTCTTTCGCTGGCCGCTTATGACTCGTCAAGAGCACAAAGCGTTAAGTGAACAGTGAATCTATCCTATAGATGTCAGGTGCATCGTTCACGTGCTATATCTCGAGGAAGAAATTTAATAGTCTGCATTCTAGCCTGTAGGTGTCAGCATGTCACTGCCGGAACGTTTACTTTATGTAGATGTGTGTACAGTGCTGCTACGAGAGTGTAGTTTGTGAATTACTATACATATACTCTACATATACTATAGCATAGTTTGGCTTTGAAACACGTGCTCGCTGAATGTGGTGGTGGTATGAATTTAAGTATATGTATGGTAGTGTATAATATTTAAGAATAATATTTACTGGCATGTATTTATAGTAATCAATCTATGCGAATGAGATTACAGTACTGGTATAGGTTATAGTGTATCAGTGTGTTGTGAACCGAAATATATTACTGAACACACACTTTTGTAAATAACGGCATTGTGGTATGTATTCATTTTTAACAAACGTAAACAATGAACTCTGTTCAAGTAATTTGGAACAGTAAAGAACTGGGTAAACTGCCTTACCAGGAAAAATTGGAATTAAAAAGACTGCGTTTCATTATCATTATTATTATTATTATTAGTATTATTATTATTATTATTATTATTATTATTATTATTATTATTATTATTATATTATAAGTTCTTTTGAATTTATATACGATTTTTTCGATACTGAAACATTGGAATCATGACGTTTCATATTAGGCTAAAGATACGATTTCAAATTCTCTTCGATTTTGGAACACAAAATTGTGAACGCATATAATATTTTATCACGAGCCGCCACTGCCTACTAGAGTCTGCATGCTAACCTTCCGCTCCCTCCTCCGTAACAGATGGGTAAAAAATGACTTGGGTTAGGCCAGTGATGTCAATTGACGCCCATAGGAGCAAGCGCGCGCTTTAGAGCTCAGGAGAGCCTGAGCGCTTTACAGCGAAAAGGAAAGAGACAGACGAAAGAGGTGGTATATGCCGCTTGGTCGAGCTATATTCAGGGATGGCCAGCACTGATTCAATGGATAAAGGGAAGAGAACTTATTAAAACTGTATCCATGTTAATTTTTAGATTTGCCTCAGAAGTATAAGTGCATTATAAAAATGTAAGTTTTAATTTTAATGCTCATTTTTGACAAGTTTGATTTTTTTATTAAAAATAAATATTTTCTTAACTTTTCGTATAGAAAAGTGAAATTTTCAGATATAGGCCTATTTATTTAGTAGCCTTACATAATGTTTTCGTAAATCTAATA
Organism: Periplaneta americana; assembly: GCF_040183065.1. Lineage (NCBI taxonomy): Eukaryota > Metazoa > Arthropoda > Insecta > Blattodea > Blattidae > Periplaneta > Periplaneta americana. Next base: position 153,978,500 of record NC_091130.1, read on the forward strand.
TACCGTATATACGTATTACTGAAGATAGTGTATTGAAAATTTTGAAAATATTCGAATGGAAATTGTTTGTAAGGAAATGAATTAACAAAGCAACTACTGTTACATCATAAGCAAAAGATACGTGCCCATGTGTTGTAAAAATGTCAGCTCTATAGCTTCAGCAGATTTCGAGAAAATAATTTAATATTCTGATGATAGGAAGTTGCTCACAAATATCACCTTAAAAGCATAATGCGATAAGAGTTTTGTTATGTAATATTAGTTACACTTAAAACAGATACAGTACCTAGGTAACTTTGCTTTGTACTGTAATATTGTTTTGATTAGTTCGTTGATTACTTTTGTAAGGTTAAAGATACCATCAATATAAATTCCAACTTATCATGCCATACTCAATCTCTTTCTTTGGAATATCACTTTCTTTATGAATGATGTGTTTCATCCACTTAATACAGTATAATATTATACTACTATGGAATTTATGTGAATATTCCTTCTTAACTCTCTATTATGTTATTAAGATTTAAAACACAAGTGCAATATTAAGAAATCAGTGTTAGTACTTTTGTTTTACAGACAATATAGATAATATTAAACAGAAAGAAGCCATATAAAAATAACGACATAAAATTTCACGTTCCGTTTGAAGTTTGTGCACCACTGTTTTCTTAATCCAATAGGTTGCTTATTCATATACACAACCCTTCCTCTTTCCATACTTAGCGCTTGATGCCCGCGCACGACGTCAAGATCAGAAAAATGCGCTTGCTTTGACATCACTGGGTTAGGCTATGATAAAATTGTAAAGCCACTTTATTTTTGTTCAAGAAATTCTCGTTTAGACTAAAAAAATATGTAAGCAATTAATTAATTTTTAGTACATTCACAGCTGTGGTGACATACCGTTTATACCAAAAGGAATTTTTTATAATCCCAAAAGTAAGACATCATTCACAATTAAAATTGAATCGTTAACTAAAAAGTGTAAACGTTCCCGTAAAATAAAAAAATCACGATGGGAACATAAACGTAACAGTGGTACTTAGTTACAAAGGAAACATACCGGTACCAAACATGTTATTTCGCCATATTCTGTTGTAATTCAGCGCTCTATGATTGTGAATTGTTTCAAAATAACGTGGTGTGGAAGAGAATATCTGATGGTCTTAACTCCACTATAATGAATGAATAACTAACTAAGGAACAAAGTAATTAAATAAAGAAATTAATTAATTAAGAAAATAAATAAACAAATAAATGAAGTAAATAAATAAACATTCAAACTTTCATGTTTATATTTACGTGATATACAACAGAATATGATGAAATAACGTCGTTGTTATGTTTCCATGGTTACCAAGTATCTTTGTGGTTCTGTTTATTCCCATCGCGAATGGTATTAACAATGTTTTATTTTGTCGGGAATTTTTTTTTCGTTGTTGGTAACTCTATAGCACCTATTAGATGCTTTATGGTTGTGCTAACAGATGGAGTTACTTGTCAACAATGCGACGCTGAAACGTGTGCTCAGCTTACTGCCCAGCGACAGTCCTGATGTATTTTTATATTTGTGATGATTGGTTAATTAATATTAACCCGGCACACTCACAATCACATTCATACAAATTTCCAGACTCTAGACATAAAGGAAATTCCTCTTCTTCAAGAAAAATTCACCGAGAACCGAGCCCGGGAATCGAACCCTGGACCCCCTGCTCTGGAAGCCAGCATGCTGACCAACAGACCACGGAGGCGGTCTTCATGTTTATGTTTACGTGATTTTAAAACAACACACAATCATAATATAGCGCTGAAGTATACAACAGAATATTATGATGAAATGACGTCGTTGTTATGTTTCCATGGTTACGAAGTATCTTTGTGGTTATGTTTGTTCCCATCGCAAATAGTATTAACAATGTTTTAATTTGTCGGGAAGTTTGCATTCTTATATTAACACTTACGTTTTCATTGTGAATGAGGCATAATTGTGAACAGAGCCTAAGACATTTCGTTTCATCAGTGAACCGCATTGCTCGAGCTATAGAACTACCGGACCTGTTGTGTGACTGGCGAAGAAGCCCTTCCTCTGCACGGAGGCGTCCGACTTGAAGACGAGGAACATCTGGTTGCCCGTGGCGATGATGGGGTGCGGAGGCTTGGAGCCGCAGAAGCGCCCTAGCGTGTGTGCGTCGGGGGAATCCCCGTCGTACAGGACGATGTGGTCGTACGCGCACTCCTGGTGTGGCTCCAGTTCAAATTCGTTGAACATCTGAAAAACACACACTTACACAGTTACACAGTGAAGCACACTCCTTTGCCACGACGACCAGCAATATCAAGCGGAGAGGTGTGTAGTTTACAACACGCACAACTTGGGCGCCACTGTAGCCTTGTTCGCTAATCTCATGAGGGTAAAATAAGTACACGCAGGAGAACTGGAGCACGGTCATGGTACTTGATTCTTGAGTTATTGGTAGCTTTCAGTTCAGTTACTAAAACTTATTAATTTCAGATTTAAATTAAAATCCTCCACTTTTAAATAAAATTACTAAAAAAGTCGACAGTTACATAACAACTTTACTGTGCTTCATATCTTTACGTAGAAATACGTGAGGGTGCGATCACCTGTCGACAGGTGCATATGAAGGGGAAGAAGGGGAGAACGAGAGAACAAGGCGAATACAAGGATAACAAGGGGAAGACAAGGATAACAAGGAGGAGAACAAGGGGAATATAAGAAGAACAAGGGGAATGGAATTAGAAAAGGAGAAGACAATGAGAACAAGTGGATGACAAAGAGGAAATGGGAATACAAGGAGAACAACGAGAATGCAAAGAGAAAACGACTGAACACGAGCACTGCTCATTCGGGCCTCAAAATTCTTAAACATTATTTCATATCCTTTTTTTTATATTATGCATTATTATTTTATTCTATTTCTATTGTTATTTATCTGTATTTTGTATTTATGTGTATTTTTGTATATAGATCTATTTACAAAATGTAAATTTGTATTTACAGAATGTAAATAAATTCTAATTAAAAAAACGGGAATACAAGGAGAACAAGGGAAATATATGGAGAATAAGGGGAATATAAGGAGAACAAGGGAAATATAAGGATAATAAAGGGAATATAAGCAGAATAAGGGAATACAAGGATAACAAGGGGAATACAAGGAGAACAAGGGAAATATAACGAATAATAAGGGGAATATGAGGAGAATACGGGGAATATGAGGAGAATACGGAGAATATGAGAAGAACAAAGGAAATATAACGGATAATAAGGAGAATATGAGGAGAATAAGGGAAATATGAGGAGAATAAGGGGAATAAAAGGAGAACAAGAGGAATACAAGGAGAACAAGACGAGTACAAGGAGAACAAGGGAAATATAACGGATAATAAGGGGAATATGAGGAGAATAAGAGGAATATGAGGAGAATAAGGGGAATAAAGGGAGAAGAGGGGAAATATAACGGATAATAAGGGGAATATGAGGAGAATAAGGGGAATAAAGGGAGAAGAGGGGAAATATAACGGATAATAAGGGGAATATGAGGAGAATAAGGGAAATAAAAGGAGAACAAGGGAAATATAACGGATAATAAGGGGAATATGAGGAGAATAAGATGAATATGAGGAGAATAAGGGGAATAAAGGGAGACGAGGGGAAATATAACGGATAATAAGGGGAATATGAGGAGAATAAGGGGAATACAAGGAGAACAAGAGGAATACAAGGAGAACAAGACGAGTACAAGGAGAACAAGGGAAATATAACGAATAATAAGGGGAATATGAGGAAAATAAGGGGAATACAAGGAGAACAAGAGGAATACAAAGAGAACGAGACGAGTACAAGGAGAACAAGTGAAATATAACAGAGAATAAGGAGAATATGAGAATAACGGGAATACAAGAACACGGGAGTACAAGCAGAACAAGGGAAATATATGGAGAATAAGGGGAATATGAGGATAATAAGGGGAATGCAAGGAGAACAAGAAGAGTAGATGGAGAAAAAGGGAAATATATGGAGAATAAGGGGAATATGAGAATAACGGGAATACAAGAACAAGGGGAGCACAAGGAGAACAAGGAGAATACAAGGACACCAGGAGTGTACGAGGAGAACAAGGGAATTACGAGAATAAGGACAATGCAAGAAGAAAGGGGAAAAATAAAGAATAAGTGGTTACATTCTAGATGGGGAGACTTCGGTTCCCTTGTGACATTCCAAAAATTCTCCATCATCACCATCATCATCATCATCATCATCATCATTCATTTATTCATTCATTCATTCGTTAAGAGTGTAATGTCGCCAGTGGCGCACTCTAGATACTCTTCGACGAACTGTTTCTCTACATTCCTCGGCACTATCGACATCTGTAAGTCACACTCGTAGAGTTGGGGTTCATAACGGCAAGTTAAGGGTCCTACCATTGAATAAAATATAAAACCATACCGATTACTCACATGCTGGTTTTGCTGTGGCATTGCACTCACCAGTTTTATCCGGTGCCCAGGGGTAGTCGTGAAGTGCCACACGCAGTCCTTCCGGCTGGGGTAGTAGTCAGGGTAGTTGGGGGAGGAGATGGTTCCGGAGGGCGCCGTGATCTCGTACTTGCAGCCGCCCTCCTTGCAGTCGTGTCCGTTCTCGTGCAGCATGAAGCCGTTGTGGCAGGAGCACGCGTACGACCCGATGGTGTTGCGGCACTCGTGCTGGCAGCCCCCGTTGTTCGTCGCACACTCGTCCATGTCTGCGCAAGTCACAACGCCTCTTTACAGTCGCTAGAGTTTCTTTAAATGTTCAATTTCAAACTCCATGAATGGTCGGTTTCTTACCAGTGAAGAAGACAGCGGCGAACCCAGACTTCTGCACCGAGTTGTCCGAAATGAACTCCACCCTGAGGCTGTTGCCCTCTGATGTGATCAAAGGCGGCAGCCGAGATCCGCAATACACGCCGTGCTTCTTAATCACGTCGTCCGCCATCTTGCTGTGTACCTGCACGCTGTCGTACTCACACTCTTGCTGCAACACATCAACAGCATTATACAGGGTGTCCACGAAAAAGCTCCACGATTATAAACGGGTATAACGTCGCTATATATATATATATATATATATATATATATATATATATATATATATATATATATACTGTATATAGGGGAGACTGTTGTACCTTTAAACACTTCTCAGATTTTATTTTTTTTTAATTTTGGGAAATTATATTTTTTAAATTATAAAAATACTTCAAATAATTATTGAAGATTCCTTTACAACTTCGTGTATATATTTTCCTGTTCTACACATCTATTTAGGATGGAAAAAATAAAATGTAATATGTTCAAAGGTACAACAGGATCATGTATCTTGGAACATACCCTCTTGTAAGTTGGAATACATGGAATATAGGTGGGAATATAGTTGAAAGAACTGACAACTATATTTAAAATGTATTTGCAATCATAAACCAGAGCAGGCTTCTCTGATTTAGATTTTATTTCCTGGAGAAGCAATAACTGCTTCAGCAGCTTTCTTCAAGACATCCGGATCAATTGGGGACCTCTTAACTCCAGACTTACTTCATGACATGATCTTAAAATAAAAGAAAACAAAAACAATAGTATCATGTACAGCTGTCAAAAGAAAAAGTGGCCGCTCTCCTGTATCAAAGTTCCCTTCGGGTATCTTCGCTACAATTCGGAGACAGGCGATGTTACATGTTGTTGGACCACGTTGCCTGATATCTACAGTTATAATTGAAGTATTCTGTCTGTGATTCGATAGCGTAATGGTAGCGCTCAGGCCTCTTATTCATGAGGTCCTGCGTTCGACTACAACCTCGTGCTTTTTACATTTTTTTGTTCTGTTTTTGAGAGAGACAAACTAGACATAATGGCTCCTTTTTCTTTTATGATTATTTTAGTAATTAACATCAGGTTCATTAATATATTATGCCATGACTTTATCATTATCATTATTATATTGTGGCTGCAAATGGAAAGAAAAAAGATTTTATTGTCAATAAAATATCTTTCGTGGCATAAACATAACAAATTTACTGGCGTCGGCCTTAAAACATTCAAACAATTAAGCGTTCAAAAAACAAAACAAAAAGCCACAATTCAATATTTAGTCTATCTTCCTCTTATCTCGATCATCTTGCAGTCGAGTGGGCATGGAATTGACTAGTCTTTGCAAATAGCGACTGTTCTTAGACACGATATTCCAGGCATTCTGAACATACACACATAAATGTTCTGTCCATGGGCAGGTCTTTAACTGCAAACCCAGCAATCTCCAATCTTTCCTATTTTCTGCCTTCCTCTTAGTCTCCGCATATGATCCACATATCCTAATGTCGTCCATTATTCTTTTCAACCAGAGACCCAACCAATTCCTTTTTCTCTTTCTAATCAGTTTCAGCATCATTCTTTCTTCACTCACTTTTTCAAACACAATTTTATTTTTTATTCTGCCTGTCTACTTTACACGCACCGTTCTTCTCCACATCCACATTTCAAATGCTTCAATTCGTTTCTCTTCATTTCGTCGTAATGTCCATGTTCCTTCCCCATACAATGCCACACTCCACACAAAGCACTTCACTAGTCTCTTCCTTAGTTCTTTTTCCAGAGGTCCGCAGAAGATCCTTCTTCTTCTTCTATTAAAAGCTTCCTTTGTTCATGTTTGCAGTTTTCTTGGGAAGGATAGGCCTAAATGCGGTAACATCCCGTTGCTTTCCGCACACCACAATCTCTTTCGCATCTTATTAAATTCCAGGGGGCCCAAGCGTGGAGATGAGGAGAGTGGATTTGACTAATTGGGCCCTCCGGACTTCACCGAAAGTCACGGCAAGGGTTAAATATTAATTCTATCAGGATGTTTGACCCGGTCAGAGACCGGGAAATCTCAATTAGCCTTTGCCCCCCGCATCCTGGACTAGCTTCTACGAATCATCAGAAGATCTTGGAGTGTGATTGGGCCAATTTTTCCAAAAATGTTTCCACACTTTTGCTCTCGTAGCTCAGCGGACGAACGTCGGAATTTAGATGTCGTCTCAGGTTCAATTCCTCGTTACTCCTTTTCATTTTATTGTGGTTCAAGATAGTATAATGTAATAATACAAAAAGAAAAACTAATACTAGTATTATGCAACTGGATTTTTCCAAACCTAATATTAAATTTATGTTATTTATATCGCTAAAGAACGATTACAATATAAATAACTTGAATATTATTTATACAGTCTCACTAAAGAACGATAACAGAATATAAATAATAAATATCGGTTTGTTTAATTAATATATTGCGAAAGAACAATAACAATATAAATAACTTGAATATTGTTTTATAATGCTAATGAAGGAAAACAATATAAATGATAACTTGAATATTATTTAAATCGCTGAAGAACGATAACAATATAAAAAACGTGAATATTATTCATATCGGAATTTCACAGATTTATTACAGATGTATTTAAGAAATTGTAGAAGAATAGTAATTAGTAACAGTGTCCTATTTATTCTTCTTGGAGCCAAATTTGTAACTTTTAAAAGTGTGGTTACTATGTTGAAGTGTATGTGTTGTAACGGATGCTTGATTTGATATGTATGTGAGTCAGTTATGGGATGCTTGATGTCGTCGCAATGTCGTAATTATAGTTTGATTGTGTTTGTGTGACTATTGTGTATTAATTTAGGATGTATGGTACGGAAAGCTGCATATTTGTGTTATAGAAGTGTTACGTATGTGTGTTGTTAATGTTTTTGTATGTTTCAAATTGATACCTGATATTTGTTTTGCAATCGCAATGCCTAATTTACGGATTGTTTAGGTTTTGTTGAGATCGCGTAAGCTAATTTAATTTTCTTTTCCATTTCCCTTTATGCTTATCTTTTTTGTGTATAAAACTATAGCTCTAACATACATATGTAAAATACGGCTAACCCCCATTGGAAATACAATAATAATTATTATTCATATCGTTATAAAACGATAACAGAATACAAATGATGACCTGAATTTTGTTCATATCTCTAAAGAACGATAACAAAATATAAATAACGTGATATCCATAAAGAACGATAACTGGATATAAATGATAATTTGAATATCATTTACATCGCTAAAGAAAGATTAAAAAATAAAATGAAAACTTGAAGAAGGTCCCCGAACCCACGACCTTTGAATCATTAAACAAGCACTCCACTACTGGTCCACGAGGCGTAGATATGGAACACTTTCATAGTTCCGGAACTGCTTGTACAAGCACATGCATCGTGTAACATCGCCGCGACCCGAAGTGGACTTTGAAAATATTCGGTGTTCACGAGTGCGGCCACTTTTTTTTTTTTTGACAGCTGTACCTTGGAACATGTTCCATGGTGCAAGATGTTCTGTGTTCAAAGGTACAAGAGGGTGCGCGTTTAAACAAATATCGCTCCCAAAACTAGAGATTCGAATAAATCATGGAAATTAAAATATGTTATTACTCACCAGATAATACGGAACACATTGTACTTAATGGATGGTAACAAATACAATCTGGTTTTATGTTAGATAACATATATCAATGAACGAAATGTTTACTTTTGGTACTAAAAAAGAGTCTTTCGTTTACAGAACTCACATTTTGCAATAAATCAAACCATAACTATGACCAGAGCTACTTAGCGGCTTTCCCTACAATCTACTTCAGTTTGAGACCTCTAGGTAGCAGTAATAATTAAAAAACAAAAAATGTTCAACGGTACACTATGCTAAAGGTACACCAGTCTCCCCTATTATATATATATATATATATATATATATATATATATATATATATATATATATATATATATATATATGAAAATGGTGACACCAGAAAGAGAAACTCAAAAATGTTATAGCGCATACTTACAGACACTCAATGTGCCCCCCCCCCCACGTCACACAGCAGACATAAAGGTGACATTCTAACTCATGCCACACACGCTACAATATAATCTACTGGAATGGAATCAGTGCCACTGGAGATACGATATCGCAGCTCTGGCAAATTCTGAGGCAGTGACGGTGCATACATGATATCTTTTATGTAAGCCCATCACAGACATTCAAGTCGGGGGACCTTGGTGGTCACTTGCAGAAGACGTCCCGGTCTCCAGCTCGCCCAACGTAAATGGTTACTATATTCAGAATGCACATTATAAACTTTAAAGTTATTTTACTGCAAATCAGAATTTTTACATTTTAATTTGTTAGAAAATAAGGCATCTCCTGAATGGGTATACCTTTGAGTACTGGTAATTAAACTTTCCACATATATTCACAACTGGTCTGTGCATGAAATTTAATTTTGCATTTATGTACACATACGATTATTATTATTAAGAGACCTGTGATTTTTTTATGTCGGGTAGTGAAGTTGAAAAAAAATTATCAAATGTTTAAGGAATTTTATGTTTACTGCTTAAGTACATTGACCAGGAAAAAAATTAATTAAACACTTCATTTTAAGATGTCTTAGCTTGATTTTAAACTTTTAAGACATTCATTATCCTTATGTGAGACCCAGAAAATGTTTACTAAAAACAGAAATTATTTTTAAATAAAGAAATATATATACATTTTTTCTGGGCATAGTTTTCAACACAAAATTTGAGAAAAATGTGCACGTATATATTCGCAATGTGTAACTGATGTAATATTTTGAAGAAGCTATAATGAAAAAATTGTAGAAATTACAAAACTCGAAAAAAATCGAAAAATCGAAAGAGAATTGGGAGGACAAATTTAAAAGGTACGCAAAACGCGTCCTTGCAAGGGGTTGGGGCTGTACAAAACTAAATATGTGAGCTCCAAGCCTGTTGGCCACTAGTCTCACTCCGGGTTACGCTGCTCCACTGAAGGAGCTCTAGAAAATTTTGAAGGGGAAGCCGAAATTGGACGTAACCTCTTAGGTACCACATACGCGAGGGGGACGGAGATTTGATCAAGTGATCACGGAACGGGGCGAGGAGGAGTTGGCTGTTGTTTGCCGTTAGGATGGCAAGACGCTGTCATCTGTTGTTCGATGACAAGGCATGTGAAGGTCGTCGGAAGAAGCGCCGTGAAATCTAAATCTGCAATTTGAGAGGTCCCTGTCCTTTCAAATTGCGACTAATTGAGTGACCTCGTACATTTAATAGACAATTTATAGGTTCTGAACTAGGGCATATGTCGTTTACAAGAAAAGGGGAATATATATGGGGAAGGGCATATAGGTCCGTGGCCCATTTCTTATAGGGCTCATCCCGACATTTGTCTTGCGCCTTAGGAAAACCACGGAATACCTTAGGCAGGATGAGTTGTCTCATATAAGAGACTAGCCAATTTGGCTATTATGTAGGAGGTGATTGTTGTCTTGAGCCTTGTTGAATCGTCTCAATTTAGAGACCAGTCATTTGGCTTTATGGTGACTCAATTACGAAGAGAGGGGAGAGATGAAAATATTAATTAATTTAGAGTAATTAGGGAGATTCATGGGGATATGAATGCAGGTCCGTGGCCCATTTCTTTTAGGGCTCATCCCGACATTTGTCTTAGCGCCTTAGGAAAACCACGGAAAAACCTTAGGCAGGATGAGTTGTCTCAATTTCAGTTGGCTCTTAGGTAGAATGACTCTATGAATCGATGGATATATACTAGCCCATTGGCTCTATGATAGTTCCATCGATCAACAAATTTAGATATTGTTAGGGAGGGATTTTGTTTAGCCCAGTTAAGACAATGTCATTTTAAAGCGGTTGCACTATCCAAGGAGTCTCATGGAGTTGAGTCGTGGCAACCAAAACCTGGGAGTAACGCCAGCCTCCCTGTCCTCCTGTCTCAAGAGTATAGCTAATGGACCTGTCTGGTGCCTACGCCGTAACCTAGGATCATACTGGCCGAGGCCAGATATGAGCGGGTTGGGGTTAGCACGAACTTCCGCATACAGGTTCCTAGCCAGTCGAGCAATGAACTCGTCTATGGTTGGCAACTCTAGTTCATCATGGAACTTTCTTCTCGAGGCGACTCGGGGGAGATGAGTAATGAGTCGAATCACCTGGTTTTGGATAACTTGGAGTTTACGGAGATGGGACACTGCCGCAAACCTCCATGCGGGTGCGGCATAGGTAATGACAGAGCGAATGAGGGCCTTATACATGGTAAGTCCTACCCTCAGGTTGTCAGGAGTTAAGGCCGCCAGAATGGGATAGTGTCTAACTATCAGCCCGTTGGCCTTACGAAGAAGGGATTGGATGTGATCTCGAAAGGTGAGACTCAGTAATGTGTCGCCTTAAGATGGTCACGAAGAAGTACGTCAGATGCGGGTGCTAGCAGATCATCCGCTGGCAAACCCGAAAGAACGAAACCAATATCAACAGTTTCTACTCGCTGCTGCTGCCATCTATTTTTTTCCGCCTGCAATTTGACATACAATCGCAATATTCAAAACGGAAATTCTTTGAGTCGTTCTTCTTATGACATTAGTATAAAGTTCGTAATATACACCGTTACGAAATTATACCCGTTTATAATCACTAAGATTTCTGTGAACATCCGTGGGCCTATATTATATCTTCTTGTATATTACAGTATATATTCTTGTTCTATAAATCATATTGTGAATGATACTTCCCGTTCACAGATTATTTTCGCGTAGTACGATTCAAAAGACATAGGCAAGGTTGGCCTAAAATGATGTACGGTGCCAGGGCAAAATGGCATACCACTATTATCACGAGAAATATCTTAATAGTGCCTTCAAATTTCTTACCATTACGTTTGTAATGTTGGTATACTACTGCTTAAATTTTTACTGCCGAGAGGCGCAAGTCATTGTTGTTATAGTAATGACTACATTTTGTGAGCTTCTGTTAAGAAAATATCGCTAAGTATTTCCAGCCTGTTTTTCCTGTTCTAGTTTTGTGCTTGATATAAACGAAGAAAGTCATATATTGTTCACAAACGTGAAGGGTGAGTAATGATTCTGTATAATATTTAGTTTTATTATAATACAAATAATATTTTAGGTTATGAGTGAAATAATGGAAATAAAAATAGCCTGATAATAATAATTTGCACATGAAAGTGTATTTTCTGACAATAGTTCCATTTTTCTATCTTTCTCTTCTTTTGATGTCTTAGAACCAATGTTTAATTTTGGTCTACAGTAGGCCTATTTAAAATAATTTTCAACTGTGTTTATTTTATAATTATGTCATATTATGTGTTATTTTAGAAAATGTTGTCTTTCTTAGTAAAGTATAATTTATAGCTAAGCTTATGATTTTAGGATAAATAAACATACGTGTGTCATTTTGCCCAGACTGTCACTATTCTCAATTTTATATCATATTTAATTTAATGGTCTAATTCTGAATATTTTGGACCATGGGTTGCAGATTACATAAGAAATAACAAAGCCCTGAAAGAGTTTGAGTTAATTGTATCTCAAAATAAGATAAATATCACTACTATTCTCAATTTTATATCATATTTAATTTAATGGTCTAATTCTGAATATTTTGGAGCATGGGTTGCAGATTACATAAGAAATAACAAAACCCTGAAAAAGTTTGAGTTAATTATATCTCAAAATAATCTAAATATCACTACCTAAAGTAAGAGTAGCCTATGTCATTTTGGCCCAACCTCCCCTACAAATAAAATTGTCTACTATGCAGCCAAATAAGACAGACTTTTGTTGAAATTTCGCAGATATATTGTAGACCTGATCATTTCCGGTATTAATATTTTATTAAATGGAGAAAGCGCCCACTTCAGTCAAGGCAGCTCGCGATCTTATAATGAAGTCTCAAGATTTAACAGTGACTACGTTTCAGATTCTATAACATCCCAGCATTACTGCTGTAAACTCCTCTCTCAAGAAAGGTCAGCCATTGCAACAGTTGACTACCTTCCAGCTGCATTCCATGAGGCTGCAAGATTACTTCTTACCTGATAAACCTGCAACAGAAAAAGCAATCATTAGTCAAAAACTGAAGATTATAAACAGAGCTTATTAATGTTTACTTTATATCATACGGAGAAATATGACACTAAAGACAGTTGCTAAACATTTGTAGAAGAATCTCAATTTGAATTTATAAAAGGTTATTGGTGTATAGATGCAATATTCTTAATTAAAGCTTTAACTGAAAAGAGAAGAGAATTTAACATAAAGATTCAATTACTTTTCGATGATCATGAGAACCTCTGGCCAAATAAATAGATCGAAAATATTTCAAATCTTTTACAATTGAAACGTTTCAGAAACATTTTTCAGACAATAAGTTAAATAGATAAAAAATTATATAAAAATTAAAATTCATTTCACATTTTAAACATCTGCGCACATATTAACAGAGATATAAGATAAGGTTGCCATAAAATGCCTTCTGTCAACAAGACTATTTAACATCTACATTGCTGAAATTATCTCTGAATTGAAAGATAGTGTGATTATAAGGGAATATAACTCTCAAGAAATGTTGATCTTAAAATATTTTTTTTTTTTGTCGACGAAGATAATATGAATAACATATTCAGAATACTCAATACAACAATCCATTACGTAAACTAGGAAAAAAAACTGAATAAAATACGGTCAAACAATATCTACAGATAAGAACAAAACCATGGTATTTTTTTATTTGGTTATTTAAAACGACCCTGTATCAACTACGAGGTTATTTAGCGTCGATGGTGTTCAAATTGTCCTCCATCAAAAAAAGAAGACAATCTGACATGGAACATAATATCGTTTCAATATGCACAATAGTACAACCGATTCTGTAGCAGATAACGAAATTATTCAAACGATTGACATCTTTTCGTATGTTTCTGTGGCATCTTGGTATATTACAACATAAATTCTTCATTAGCTAAACTGGAGGTTTAATAATAAAATAATTAAATCGAGTTTATTCATTTTTCAGAGGAGTTACTTGCATTCTTAAGGTCAGTGACCTAATTTATCTTCCTGTAGATTCGACCACCAAAGGAAAGTCAGGTAAAGAAAGGCTGCTACACACGATAATTGACATATACTTGAACATGTCGACTCTAATTAATTCGGAAAGTATTCCAAATAACGAATTTACTCCTATTTATTTGCATTTTTTATTCCAATGAACATTACCTTTCATGACCTAGCATTTCAAAAATATCTTTTAAATTATCCGGTATTTGTATAATCGATCTTATCACAAACAGGAGATTAACGCACAAATCAATATGTACGAAGCAACTACCTAGCGAAAGAGCCAGCTAGATTGGTAGTCAAAGTATATATTTTCTATGTATAAATTTCTGCATTTCTATCAAACTGTGAGAATTTTTACTTGCGTTGTTCCTGTTTCTAGAATCACTTCCAAAAGTTTGTCGGGGCATTTCATAGACACTCTGTATAACAATATTATCGATGTATTCTTACATTGTTTCCTTCCAACTCGAAGTGTGTGAAGTTGAGCGTGATGCGGTACTGAGGGGGCGCTATGATCTCCCACACGCAGTTCTTGTTGCCTGGATACAACTCTGGGAAGCTTGGACTCGTGAGAGTGCCATTCGAAGCATCGAACACTCCTCCACAAGCATCTGCAACAAGGACCACAGAAGTCTAAATATTTCCCACACTAACATTGAAGTCGGCAAGATTTTTAAGTAGTTAACAAGCAAAATGAGATTCTTCGGAGTTGAGAACTGTAAACTGGCACCAGCTTAATGCAGTAACTTCATACTCCCATAAGGACGTACCCAGCCCTCCTTACCTTCGCAGTGCTTGCCGTCCGAGTGGAGCTCGAACCCGATCCTGCAGGCACACTCGTACCCGCCCAGCGTGTTGATGCAGTGGTGCTCGCACCCGTGGGTTTGCAGCGCACATTCGTCGAACTCTGCAACAAGATGCGCAGGACTTCACGTTCAGCCAGAAACCTTCGGAAATTGCTTCGTGTGCGAGTTTACTTTTCACTTTGAGCCCAACGAATCTGTGCATATGTCACGTCTACAGTAATCCCCCTCTATCTCGCGCTTGTGGAATACCCTACCCAGTGACATCAGACTGTCGGAATTTAGTAGCGTTCAAAAGCAAACTTATTAAACATTTTCTTACTGCGTAGAGTAGGTTTAATTTTTACTTAATTAATAAAAAAAATGTTCCTCTCTTATTAACTTTTACAATAAAGTGTCTAGCTTTTATTAATCAGTTAATCTTTTAGTACTTTGATTTTTATTGTATTTGTAAATTTATTATTAATTGTAATTATAATTGTAATTGTATTCTTAATATTGTAGTTGTAATCCCCTGGTCGAGGGGAAGAGAAGGCCTGATGGCCTTATCTCTTACTTACTTACTGGCTTTTAAGGAACCCGGAGGTTCATTGCCGCCCTCACATAAGCCCGCCATTGGTCCCTATCCTGAGCAAAATTCATCCATTCTCTATCATCATATCCCACCTTCCTTAAATCCATTTTAATATTATCTTCCCATCTACGTCTCGGCCTCCCTAAAGGTATTTTTCCCTCCGGCCTCCCAACTAACACTCTATATGCATTTCTGGATTCGCCCATACGTGCTACATGCCCTGCCCATCTCAAACGTCTGGATTTAATGTTCCTAATTATGTCAGGTGAAGAATACAAAGCGTGCAGTTCTGTGTTGTGTAACTTTCTCCATTCTCCTGTAACTTCATCCCTCTTAGCCCCAAATATTTTCCTAAGCACCTTATTCTCAAACACCCTTAACCTATGTTCCTCTCTGAAAGTGAGAGTCCAAGTTTCACAACCAGGCCTTATCTCTACCAGGTTAAATAAATAGACAGACAGACAGACAGACAGATAGACAGATAGACAGATAGACAGATAGATAGATAGATAGATAGATAGATAAATGAATAAATGAATGAATGAATGAATGGATGAATGAATGAATGAATGAGTGACTGAGTGAGTGAGTGACTGAGTGAGTGAGTGAGTGAGTGAGTAACTGAGTGAGTGAGTGACTGAGTGAGTGAGTGAGTGAGTGACTGAGTGAGTGAGTGAATGAGTGACTGAGTGAGTGAATGAGTGACTGAGTGAGTGAGTGAATGAGTGACTGAGTGAGTGAGTGAGTGAGTGAGTGAATGAATGAATGAATGAATGAATGAATGAATGAATGAATGAATGAATCCGTGGAATCTGTACCCCGGCGGCATCTATAGAAAATCTAGACGGCAAGTATGCGCATCTTCACAAGTGTATTGATGTACAACGTATTATTATTATTATTATTATTATTATTATTATTATCAGCTAAGTTTTCACAGGGGGATGTGAACGAAAATATCACGCTGCTGCTGCGAAGAAATATTTGCCAATGTGAAATTTTCACTAACCTCGCGAGAATCACTACACGATTTTTTGCTAAAAAAATTGTAAAATTGTGCTCTGCGGTCGTTAAGACATTAAAGAATCCGAAACGATAATGTGAAGTTTATATTAAAAATATGAACTGTCAAATGCGCAAAACGTTAAACGAACGTTTCATAATAAAGTTAGACCTCAAAGAAACGGATGACTATCGCTCTTAAAATGAGTTTAAAATCGACAATGCACAATATATTTGACATCTGCACTGCAGAGCTATCAAAACAACCTTTTCAATATGTTTCACCAACAAGTTAAATTTCATATTTTGTCGGCTTCACTTTATTACAAGGTCGGTATTAGGTGGCAGGTCTCTCAATAATAAAGATAGCATTGCTATAATTCGAACGTGCCGCAGTACCAAGCACAGGGATTAAATTGAAGAAGGGGTAGGAGAACTTTGTGTTATGTCGATGTAGATTTTGTTACTCTGACAGTGAAAAATTAGAGAAGGTAAAACTATTACCTATGGATAAAAACAAATGCTCAGATCTAAATATGTTTTTTTTTTATTTGAAAGGAAGCGGGTTCAAACCCAGTAACCCCCCTTGCGTACGTCACTGCTACCGTGGATTGTGTGTTATTTTACATCGCTGTATCAACATCTAGGTTATTTAGCGTCTGAATAAAATGAAGGTGATAATGCCGGTGAAATGAGTCCGGGGTCCAGCACCGAAAGTTACCCAGCATTTGCTCGTATTGGGAAGGGAAAACCCCGGAAAAACCTCAACCAGGTAACTTGTCCCGACCGGGATTCGAACCCGGGCCACCTGGTTTCGCGGCAGACGCGCTGACCGTTACTCCACAGGTGTGGACGCTACCGTGGAATGTCCATCATAATAGACGAATGGAATGCTAAATGTACAACATTAATACTCAGGAATAATTGCATTTGAAAATTCTCCAGATTTTTCCCTAAAATATCCGACCTGATCCCAAAAAGTCGCTAATCCCAAACATGAATTTTAGTTGATATTATGTTTGTCAAATAGCCTAGATTTAGCGTCTTTTTTTGTTCAAATTGGCAACAGTGCATATAGTCCGCGGACTACAACGAAAAGAATGGTTGACTCTGTATGAAATCATAATCTTTGTGATTGCGGAAAGAAAGGAACTTTGCACCACATGATATTCGGTTGCCCCTTACAAACTGTAAATATAAATTCATTTGTCGAACTTTTGTACAAAACTGGATTAGTAGGCCCTTTGGGTATAACAGACCTAATATCTAACCCTAATGCACGTAAAGCAAGACTCTTATACAATAACACAAAGAAGTGCAAAATGAAACTTCAGTATATGGAGATGAGCTCATACATCTATTAATTGTCAAATCATAATATCGACCCAGAACATCGACGCTAGAAGTCACAGAACGAGACAGGAGCGTCGTTAAATAAACAAGAAGAAGAAGAAGAAGAAGAAAAGACTGTATGTACAGTAGACAGGCACAGCTCGTGTGATACCCAACCCTAACACTCTGAGACAAGCGTGTGTTCAGGTGTTCTGGGGAGGTGATAGGGATAGATTTACATTCATCATGTTATTCGAACGCATCTAATCTAGCCGAGATAAATGAATATCGATAAACAAGCATTTCTCTGAACAGGAGATGTCAGCATTCTTGATGACGCAATTCTTATGGCTCAACATGTCAGATTCATATGAGAATTAATTCCGAATTTCTTTTTAAAGTATTTCATCGTAAAGTACTCTGAAGTTTATGCTATAGGCAGTACAGAGTGAACTGTAAGTAATGTCATTAATTTCAGGGGGATATTCTTTGAGATATTTCATACAAAAAGTTTAATATAATTTTGCTAGTTTTTGCTAACTTTTCGGGATATAAATTGTTTTATATGAAGTATTTCATAGCGTGTTTGGGAAAAGCATTGATTTAATTTCCAATATGTTCAGTCAATTTAAGAGAGCAGTGTATTATGATAATAAATCTACTTCCTTACTGGCTTTTAAGGAACCCGAAGGTTCATTGCCGCCCTCACATAAGCCCGCCATTGTCCCTATCCTGTACAAGATTAATCCATTCTCTATCATCATATCCCACCTCCCTCAAATCCATTTTAATATTATCCTCCCATCTACGTCTCGGCCTCCCTAAAGGTCTTTTTCCCTCCGGCCTCCCAACTAACACTAAATGCATTTTTGGATTTGCCCATACGTGCTACATGCCCTGCCCATCTCAAACGTCTGGGATAATAAATCAATACTAATAATAAATCTGTAGCCGAAATTTTTCTGGTAATTTTAGATTTTCCAAAATTAATTGGTCCTAACATATATAATTAACCGCCCTGAAACCGAAAATCGCTTTTTTGAAATTTTTGTTTGTCTGTCTGTCTGTCTGGATGTTTGTTACCTTTTCACGTGATAATGGCTGAACCGATTTATATGAAAATTAGAATATAAATTAAGTTCGTTGTAACTTAGAATTTAGGAAATATGGCATTCAAAATATTTTATTTAAAAGGGGGGTTATAAGGGGGCTTGAATTAAATAAATAGAAATATCTTCATTATTATTTTTTCAACAGATGCTCAAAAGTACTTAGAGATCACACACGTCGAGCAGGTAGACCCTATTAGTTTCTCCTAACCAATGAAGTGAAGTATTTACATAATAAATAATTGCTTTTAACAAGAAAATGGTTTACATGCAATTAACTTTTCCTATTTCTCTTTTTGTTCCTAAAAAACCTTCCCTTTGCGATTTGTTTATATATGTACATGTATATTAAACAACTGAATAATTAGCCCTATTACATAGCCAGAAATTTAGTAACGCAAGTTATTGTGATAATTGCTGTCCATTCGCTGCATGTGCATGTACATCCCTGTTGTCTACGTTACAACGCTATGTAGTGGATGAGCTATGCGCTCGTGATCAAGGTCGAGCTCTTCTACCATGATTGGGAGCTAATATCGTCTCATCCCTGGTTCAGGAGGATGAATATAAAGACGTTCTGTGATGAGGGATAGAAAGAAATGCTGGATGCCGGTTTCGAAGAGTTGTAAGAGATTGAAAGAGCGATGCCAGATGCAGTAGAAGTATTGCATGATTCTAAATAGAAGAGACAGTGAATATATTGTTCCTCGTTTCTTCACACGCACCCATAAAAGTAACTAGAACGAAGGTGTCATATGGTCAAATTTATACACCGAGGGATCCTTGATCTCCAGAGAACAAGGTACCGGTGCAGGTGTTAAGTGCTGTCTCTTCTCACTTTATAGATCTCTTGGATATGGAACAACAAGTTTTGATGGTGAAATCATTGCAATAAGTGAAAGTCTCAGGAATCTTCTATGCCACATCAATAAATTTAGGAATGCAGTTATATTGTCAGACTTCAAAGCAGCTATTCTATCAATAGTCTCTAAACACACACCTTCATCTCAAACAGCAGAAATAACTAAAATGCTCTCTCAATTAATATCACTCAATAAAAGAATTGTATTCCAATGGATACCATCCCATTGTGGAATCCTGGGGAACGAGAATGCAGATGCTTTAGCAAAGAAGGGCAGCACTGCTACTTACAGACCTGTTACTAAATCTACGTATTACTCTGTGAAGAGATTTATTAAATCTACATACTTAGACTTCAACAAACAAAATTTGATAACACAATCACAAGGAAAAAAAATGGAACTCTCTGCATCATAATCCACAGTTAATTCCCGATTTACCACGAAAATCGTCTGTAGCTGCATTTAGATTGGTAACAGGCCATGATTGTTTGGCCAAACACCTGCATAGAATTGGAATATATCAGTCCCCTAACTGCCCATTGTGCAACTCAAACCAAGAAATGGATTCGGAACACCTCAAAATCTGTGCTTCAGTGGCTGGCCATGATAATATCTTTGAAAAATATTGGAGTGCAAGAGGTCAAATGACTTTGTTGTCAAACGCCTGGCATTAGAAAACAACAACAACAACAAATCAACACTTCTAGCAATATCTGAAAACTATGGAATAAGACAAAATTGTTAAATTAATTTTGAATTGTGATAAAGTCCGGCAGTCCCTGACGTCATTAGGTAAAGAATTCCAGAGGCGAGGTATTTCTACAGTGTAGGAAGATGAGTATAAAGACATTCTATGATGAGGGATAGAAAGAAGTGCTGGATGCCGGTTTTGAGGATTTGTAAGAGATTGGAAGAGCGATGCCACATGGAGTAGAAGTATTACATGATTCTAAGGCCCAATTGTATAAATCTCCCTGACTAAAGATCAACTTTGATCGAAGATCGAAAAGTGAACCGAGTTCAGACACTTCTTCTATTGTATAAAACTTTCCTGCGATCAAATTACCTTGGTTCAAATGCAATCTAAGTTCACGTGAAAAGGATTTGGCAACATCGCACAAACAGGTGAAAAACGTGATGCGCGGACAGGTTTGTTCAGTGTTGCCAATCTAGCGACTTTAACTCTTTTTCAACGACAATTTCTTTTAACTTTTATATTGCTTAAATAGGAATTTAGCGACCTTTTTAGCACCCCATAGTGACAAAATTTAATCTTTCTTTGTCGATAATGAGAAATCTAGCGACTTTACAACTACCGTACACTCTGTTGGAGACACTGGTTTTTTGTGCAATGTAAATAATGGCGGACAATAAGAAGAAGGTTACTGTTCTCCGAGTTATCATGTTATGGTGTTTGATACTGCTAAACATAATAAAGCTTTATAAAACGACAATTTTCGTTTAGTAATACAGTTAATTGAAAATTTATGAATGTACCTATCATATCCGTTAATAATTAATGGTTGTTATAAACATAATATAATTATAGGTTATGTTATTTGATACTGCTGAACACGATAGAGCCTTATAAAATATAAGATTGTTTGTGTATTAAGGCAAGAAATTGAAAGAAATATATATAAATGTACCTATCATATCTATTAATATTAATAATAACGGATATTTTATTTGCACAATCTGTCACTCGTATATTTCAAACAGAAAAGAAATAACTGAACTTGGATCATCTAACTTAATCGGAGAAATTTCTTCAGTCAAAGTTGACTTTAGTTTGAGACAAATTAATCTCAGATTAGACTTTATACAACACAAAATTCCAAGTTCAGCTGAAACAAGGATCAATTTAACCTCTGATCTAAGATTAAATGGTTTATACAATCAGGCCTAAATAGAAGAGAGAGTGAATGTATTGTTCCTCGTTTCTTCAGACGCGCCCATGA
Organism: Periplaneta americana; assembly: GCF_040183065.1. Classification (NCBI taxonomy): domain Eukaryota; kingdom Metazoa; phylum Arthropoda; class Insecta; order Blattodea; family Blattidae; genus Periplaneta; species Periplaneta americana. The sequence continues at coordinate 154,000,162 of NC_091130.1, forward strand.
AAGTAACTGGAGGGAAGGCTTACATGGTCAAATTTACGAATCTTGCAGATGAACCGTTTGCACACATTATGAACACGTTGTAGCAATGGAGGTGAAGCTGAAGTTTACAAATGCATGACTCTCATCGTGAATTTTGGATCCAAAGGTAAAGTGGTTGTGGTGTGACGCCCACCTTTCATGAACTTGGCGCTGAAGCCCACTTTCTGCACGGAGCCGTCAGACACGAACTTGACCAGCAGATGGCTGCCAGTGGAGCGGATGTCGTGGGGGATCTTGTAGCCGCAGTAGACGCCGATGAGCGGACTCTCAAGAGATGGACCATCGCGCACCTCCAGGTAATCGTACACGCAGCTGTCGTGGTTCTCCACCTGCGAAGACAGAACAATTTGCTGCACCAGAATACGTACTACTTATATTTCGCATAATCTATACTAATAATAAATCTGTAGCCGAAATTTTTCTGGTAATTTTCGATTTTCCAAAAGTAATAATTGGCCCTAACATATATAATTAACCACCCTGAAACCGAAAATCGCTTTTTTGAAATTTTTGTTTGTATGTCTGTCTGTCTATCTGTCTGTATGTTTGTTACCTTTTCACGCGATAATGGCTGAACGGATTTCGATGAAAATTGGAATATAAATTAAGTTCGATGTAACTTAGATTATAGGCTATATGGCATTCAAAATACGTTATTTAAAAGGGGGGTTATAAGGGGGTCCGAATTAAATAAATCGAAATATCTCGCTTATTATTGATTTTTGTGAAATATGTTACATAACAAAAGTTTCTTTAAAAATGATTTCTGATAAGTTTTATTCTCTGAAAAATTTTTATAGGACTGATATTTAATGAGATAAATGAGTTTTAAAATTAAAATAACTGCCATCTAAGGCGGTGTATTGAAATAAAAAACAAATGACTTCGTCTATAAGGGGCCTTGGACACAACAATCGAAAGCTATGAAACATAGCCTACAGACAATTTTCTGTGTTTGTATGAAGCAATATCGGAAGCTAAATTAAGCGATTTGTGTAATTAATTATTATTTCATCATTGGAAAGTGTAGTTTCTCTGGATGGACATAATGCTATAATGTTATTACAGTAACTTGTGAGTGAATTGAGGACAGGTAAGATTAAAATAGCTTCTTATGCACTGAAAACTTATAGGTTATTCTGTATATTCATTTCCTGTATTTATTAAAATAATGTTTATGAACATATTCATTTTTATCTCAGAGAATTAACGAACAACAAGAGTGTATTGATTTAGTATGCAGTAATAGTACGTTAGCTTAGCAATCCATTATTTTATAATTCAAATTTTAACTGTGCTCAATTGAATCGTGTTAAAATACATAAAATACATCTGCAATAAATACAATGCAAAAAAATTGGGTAATGAGCCAAGCAGATTATGTTGCGCTGTTGTAAAAGTTGTTCCTCCTGAGATTCAAGAGCTCCCACAACAAATTAAAAACTTTCTAATTCGAGTACATCCGTTATCAACACACTTTTTCATAATATAATATAAACATAATAATAAATCTGTAGCCAAAATGTTTCTGTTAATTTTCGCTTTTCCAAAAATAATTGGTAATAAAAATTAAGAAACATGTTAAAGGAATTGTCATTGCACCAAATGAGTGGTCTCTGGATCAAAATGATCGCATTTTAATATTTTAAATACAATTTAAATTAAGTAACATATTAAACGATTTATCCTTCTATCAAACACGAATGTTCCCTGGATCAAACGTCCTATTTTAATTATGTAATTACTTTATATTTATTTCTAACGAGTGCAGCGGAGCGCACGGGTACGGCTAGTGAGGAAATAAAAATCGGAAAGAAAATCCTTCCCATCTGGTTTGAACTTCTTTGAGAGCATCTCCTCCACAGTTATAAATAATTTGTTTACTCTCACCTCGAATGACTCGAACTTCAAGGCCACCTGGTAGTCCTGAGGCACACTTAGCTTCCACACACACTCCTTGTTTGCTTGGTAGTCCTCCGGGTAGTTGGGGGACTCCAGGTGGCCTTCACCCATCTCCAAATGACCACCGCACACAGCTGCAATAATGTACGAGAAAATAGAATGTAAGACATCCTGCAAAATAATAACACATTTTGTGTCTAGCGTAGGCTCGTAGATAAAATAATGTTATTCAACTTAAAAAAAAACGTGAGAAATGAGACATGTGAACGACGAAATTATCACAGCCCCCTGCTATAACGTACACTGGGCTGCAAAAGAAATGCAGAGTCGAAGTCTCTATCGATTTGAAATATTATCGTGTTACGAGTACTTCGCTTAGGAAACGCTTCCTCACGTCTTGGGGTTCTGCCATCACGGAGAATTGCTCCGAATCAACAGACATAATACGGTTCGTTCTCTCATCGCAGCTTCAATCCGCCAGAACGCTTCCTATGAGGTTTCTGAGGAGGTTGGTTGCGTCTCTTCTGATGGCTCTACTAGACGGGCTGATATCATCATAATTGATCGGCAGAAGGATAAGGATGTCATTCTTGATCCCACAATCCGTTTCGAGATGCATGAGCAACAGCCACAAGAGCTGTGTTGTGAAAAACAAGTCCCTTGTTGTCAGCATCTCGGAGCACAATACCACATCACACATTGGACAGTTTTTGGGCTCATGTTCGGTGCCCGTGGCACGATCCCACGAGAAACTTTAAATCAACTTAAACAATTTAAAATTTCTGATGCAACGATTGATGCCATAGTGTTAAAATCATCCTTAGCTATAATTAGTAATCATTTGTACCCAATAAACTTTTATTGTAAATTATTTACTATGTTTTCGTATCATTTATCTTAATGTTTTCTTTTTCCTTTCAAATTGTCACACAATTGGTTTTCATGATTATTCTTTATGAATTGATTAGTAGGCCGATCTATTCGAACCCTTAATTAGGGCGGCTTTTTTTTTGTTAAATTTAATTGTTGTTAAATTAGAAATAGAGATACACAGAAGGCACTGCATATAACCACTATTATTGCTCTGTTATCATTATATCACAGCCTACTATATACAGTGACGAAGCTTGAGTTGTGAGGGTGCTAGAAACAATAGACTCTGCCAGTACTATTTCGCATTGTCTGTAATGAGGCGATATTAGCGATATTAGCGATCTTAGTTGCGAGCAACTATCTATGGATGCATATTTACTACGTATTGAGCTTCGTGACTGTCTATACTAGACTGTGGTTATATGATTCAGCTTGTTCGTGTGTGTATTCAACAAACTACAAATAAATTATATATGAAATAATTATACAAACTCATCTGAACTGGCCTGAATTTTCTAAAGAGTTTTCATTCCATGCAAAGGATAAATGTGTAGTCAAATGTTTCAATTAGATTCAATTTTTAGTTCTGTATCTGTATTTATAATAACATTTTATATTTATATTTATAATAAAATTGATACTTGTTTTTTAATACAATATGAAACGTAACTGATCGCAAATATAGATTGTAACAATGACATCTATAGATAATAAGGAAGGCTGTGGAATACTATATAAACTGCAGTTTCACCAAATACCTTACTATAATAATACCGGACAGCTAGCAGTTTTGCGTGCGAACGACGCTGGTGCTGCTACCTACCTGCCAGTGTGGAGATACTCACGAAACAAGCTGTAATCAACTGCAATGTATATTGTTGCTGGGCTAGTTAATAGTTTTATTAATTAGTACTAGTGTTAAAATGTCAGGGTGTATATGTGCTGTTTATAATTGTGACAATTGCAGCATTACAAATTGCTTCAAATCGTACTTTCGATTTCCGACAGTTCATAAAACGTGAGTCAATAAAATTCGTTATTAGGCCTAATGCCCTTGTCTCTGTGTTGATAGAACAATAAAAATTAGCTTTTTTATTTAGATCTAATAAATGAATAGAAATTAAAATATATTGGAAATTTTAAGGTTTTATCAAATTAAGTTTTATTGTTGTCCACATGCTTTACTAATTATTACAAGCATCAGAATACTACCATTTTTATTTTTGCAGTCGTCAGCAATGGGTATATGAAGCATTATTGTAAATTCATTCCTAATATCAGAATTGATTTTATCTCACTAAGGCAAAGAAAAAAAATGTAACAATTAATAATTACGGAAAGTAATATGAAGTATGCAATATTCTCATAATATGCAGCTCTGATATAAGGTAATAATTTTACATTAAATACTATTCAACATTTCTTAAGTGTTTCATATATAATTCCACATTAGTAACACACGTTTTAAAAACAATAGTCCGAATCCCGCTAAGTTAATATTTGTGGACGTAATTCCATCCCTCTCCGCTAGATGTCAGGTCCGCGATATTTCACACTCAATACAGCTGTCCGGTATTATTATAGTAAGGTATTTGGTTTCACTATTGTCGTGTAGTATTCTTAGTTGTAAAATAAAAGTATATGAATAATTTAAAATCAATTCATATTAAAAATAATAACGTGAACATGTTATAAAAGTCGTAATTATATGTTTTTAAAAACTAACCTCAGGAAAATAGCTTTCTATCTCGCTATGTTCGCTACAGTCATCGAAAAAGGATATAATTTCGTATCGGCATTTCTTTCGTAGCCCAGTGTACAGTTCCAGTAAATTTCACCCTTTCCTTTGTCTCATACAGTTCATGCTTTCCCTCCTCCACTGTGATGAAATAGGTCTAATGTGTACAAATGATAATGAGTTTAAATCAATTGTCTAGTCAAATTCTGGTAATGAGGGAAATTTGAACTTAGGTTTAACTGCCTTTCTTTTTAGGTGTTGTGGAAATTTTGAAAACTCACGAAATAAATTCCGTATCGGCATATAGGCCTACAGCATGTGGATACGATAAAATCGTGGATATTACACGAAAACCAAAAGAAATTTTTGTCAGAAACTGGAAACGGATTCTTTACAAATCAGTATGGACAATGTAAAATGCTTTTAATCAGAACGAAATGTACATGAGACACTTGCATACCTTCGTAGTTCGCCGTGAAGCCACGATGTCCGTTCTGGCGTGTGGAAGTGATGTAAGTGACCAGCATCCTGCTGCCAGTAGAGATCACTGGATTGTGTATGCGACCACTGCCGCAGTAGCGACCTGTAGACAACAGTTTGGTTGGATACTGATCTTAAATACTCATCGTAAAACCATTTTCAGAATTGCCTAGCTCTGGTTAGGTCGGAGCATTTTCGTCACAAGAAATTATTCTTAAATTCTTAAATAGACTTACAAGAGGACAGGTTATAGTCACTATCGAATATGATGTTGGATAGACTTACAGAGCTTATGAGCATGTACAATTCGTTAGAGCCAGAATTCCTATGCCCAAAGCATAATATACTGGGTGTTCAGTTCAAAATGTGTCTTGGCTCGCTGTATGCCGTCATGTGGCTAGCTGATGAGCCTAGAGAATTCAATCTTCCTACACTTCCGCAGCTCAGGTGTATAATCTAAGAGGCAGAGAAGTTGGCTAGCAAGTACAGCGTTCATTCTGAAGAGTAGGTGCCGATACGTACGGTAACGCCGGTAGTGCCAGGAATGTGAACTGTTTGGAAATACGTACTGTCGGGATATGGGGAGAGGGTTAAGACGATTACTTACGTATTTGTTGACATTAACTTCGACGGTCAACATGGACACGGACCATATGATTTGTGTTGTGGAATGTTACCGTACGCAACCGATGATAACAAATACCCTGCGTACGACTTGCCGGCGCAAAACACAGTTCGAAAGAGGTTATGGTAGCACACAGACCGTACAGACCGCCATCTGTTGCTACGACGTTCAAGTTATACCGTACAAGTTGTCAAGTTCAGATTGAAGAACGCCTTAAATAATAGGCAACTTCTCTAACATATAAGCTGAAACTCGCTTCAAATCGGTGACCCAACAACAGTGACGTCATGACACACTTTGAAATGAACACCCAGTATTATTTTTACTGCTCAGTTGAAAGTCATACAACACAAATTACATCTTGACATACAATTCACATTTTGCTTTCTTAGAAAGATAATAAATTGTGCAAAAAATTGGAGTTTACAAGCTTTTGCATTTTTCTTTTTATTACGCAATTTTCAGACTTTGTGCATATAAATTCTGGCCAAGAATTATGTCGTGAGTCCGCTCAGTTACTTTACAGGGTTCACTGTTAATACTGGATTACTAAAGTAGGCCTATTTCCAGCAAAACATTATTATTATTATTATTATTATTATTATTATTATTATATTATTATTAATTATCATATATAATATTTATATAATAATTTATTATTATTATTATTATTATTATTATTATTATTATTATTATATTATTTTAGCAGCGATTTTGGCTGGAAGGAACGCGTTACTGATACAGCGGGAAAAGCATGGAGAGCGTTACACTTTGTGATGAGGGTACTAAGAAAAGACTCTGATAAATCCAAAGGGATTGCATATAAATCACTAGTACGTCCAGTAATGGAATATGGTGCTGCATGTTGGGATCCTTACAGACTAGAACATATTAAGACACTGGAAAAGATTCAAAAACGGGCTCTCAAGTGTTGTCGTAATAATTCACCATTAAAATGGGACACACTCAAGGACCGGAGAAAGCGAATTCGATTATGCGCACTGTTCAAAACATACAGAGGTGAGCCTCCCTGGAGAGAAATAAAAAGTAGGTTGCAGCCGTCAAATTACTCTTCAAGGAACGACCACTCATATAAATTGAGGGAAAGAAGGCAGAGGACGGACACTGGAAAGTTTTCTTTTCTCAATCGTACTATCAGGGACTGGAATGCTTTACCTGCAGACTTATTAAAGGCTTTACCAATAACCAAAAATGTATTTAAAAATAAGCTTAAGGACTTTACTAATAGACGGTAATTATACATAGTATTTAAAGGGTGTAATTGATATTTTGTTATTGAAGTGTTGTATCAGCGAAGAAGTGTGTTGTATCAGTGAAGTGTGAAGTGTGTTGTGTCAGTGAAATATGTTGTGTCAGTGAAGTGTGTTGTGTAAGTGAAGTGTGTTTCTGTCAGTGAAGCTCTAAAGGTCATAGTGGCAGAGCAAAGTATTTGAATAGTGAAATGTTTTTGAAGTGTTAGTGAAATCAGGATAGCATCGCAGTTCCAGTGCAGTGAGTGAGTTGACAGTGAAATGAGTGTAGTGTTGAAAGGTACTTGTGCAGGTATGAACATATCATACTCGTGGGTTTTAGTTCGAACTTAGGGTTAAGATACAATTTAGATTTACTTTAGATGTTATTTTAAGTGATCGTGCTTCATTTAATTTAGGATGCTCCTTGTTATTTATTATTGGTACTAATTATTATTATTATTATTAGTAGTATTATTAGTAATTTATTATTAATTACGTTTATTATTAATTGTCATTATTGAGTGTAATTAGTTACCACTGACATTGGTATTTACCCATTTGCAGTGTGAATAAATACATATATGCATTATTATTATTATTATTATTATTATTATTATTATTATTATTATTATTATTATTTTGTCGATGGTTGTAGGTTGGCTACGCACCCAGCACAGGCGACTTGTGCCAGTACCCGTCGCGCACCTCCAGGTAGTCGGACCTGCAGTTGTCGGAGCTGAAGACGTCCAGCTCCGTGATGTTGAGCACGATGCGCTCCCCGTGCGTGGCCGTGATCCGCCACTCGCAGCGCTCGCCCTCCACCGGCGGGCTGGAGTTGGGGTGCGACGGCGACGAGAACGTCCCCGAGTTCTCCTGGTAGGTCCGCCCGCAGCCTGTGCCACGTCAACATTATAAACTATATACAGGGCGTACCAGAATAACTACTCCTAATTTTCTGATGTGAAACATGACATGAAATTAAACATTTTTTCCTTAATAATGTCCAGAAATGCTTCGTTTTCAAGTGCTAGTCATATGAAAGAAAAAAATGAAAGAATCTCAACATGGAAAGTTACTTTATTCACTTTCTATGGTTACACAGTAACTTTTTTTTTATCTACTACCAGATATTAAGAAAATCGTATTGACAAACTATAGGAAGTGTTCAAAATTGCGACCACCATTGTTGACACACAAAGTACAGGGACATCATTTTATTTTTACTTCAATTTTTATTGTACCTGAGTTTTTGAATGTACTTCACTTCCACCCCTTCTGCTAATGAAGTTCAACCGTCCTCCACACAGATCCAAGATCACTTATACAGTCATAGTAGCCTTACGGTCATAGTAAACAGTACGTTCCAAAAATATGTTCGCGTTTTCCAGTGACGAAAGAGCTTTCAATATTGAATCATTTTCGCACAGGTACTGTCGTCCATTTGCCTACGTCGTATCCCGGTTTCCCCCATCAGCTTTTATTCGCCAGCTAGTGGCCGGGCTGTCTTAGCTCTTTTCTGAGAAAATTAATTTCTGTTAGAAATTGGACGTCTACGTAATATTATACAACTGTTTAAAATAACTTAAATAAAAGGGCCTCGTTAAGTAATTAACTGTCACATGATTTCTTCCCTTTCTACGATCCTGCGACATAACCACTTGGACGGACAGTAGATAGTATGTCTGAGTAATTTTATCTTTTCGGATCGGGCAGATTGAATTTGCAGTGCGTAAGGCACTTTTTTATAGAGTAGGTACAGAATTATTTCAACATGAGTTACTAGTACGAAAGACGAAACTGGTAATTGGAATTAGGTACAATAGTATATAGTGCGATAATATGCACATTAGAACTGAAGCCTGTATCGAAATGAACGGCCACCATTTTAAAAAAAGTGTTTAAATATCCATATTATGATTATTTTTCAATTTAACTTCATTCTCTATATTGTACGCTAATGTGCTGTAGACAGTATAATATACACTGCATAATGAATACGTCCGCATAGACAGCTCAGTTCGTGAGTAAAAACACTCATTGTTAATACTGTACTGTATTTTGATTAAACAAAAACCTAATGAAAATGATCAAACTCAAAAGCGCAATATTTCCTAGTTTACGTAAATGGACGAACTACTTTTCTTCCCTCCTATACCCAGTAAAGTGATTTGTTTGTATATTACGCCAGTAGCATCGAACTCCAGTCGTGGAAGGGGGTAGGAAACGGCGTTGATCCAGAGGTATAGGCAAGTTAATATTAAAAATGTTAGTAAAAAGTAAAATGATGTCCCTGTATAATGTCGTATGATAGAACGAATACCTCGAAATATCTGTGATCGGTGACGAAGACCATGAAAAGCAAGAATAATTCTAGCAACTAATAAATTCTTTGCTATGTCGATGGGTGTTTCATAAACAATTGATTTAATATGACCCCAAACACAAAAATCAACTGGAGTCATGTCTGGGGAATGTGCCGGCCAAGCAACTGGACCTGCCCTCCCTATCCAACTATTCGGAAAATGTACATTTAAATAATTTCGACAATTTAAGTAGAAATGTACGGGTGCACCGTCGTGTTCAAAGATCATGTTTATATTAATATGGAATATGGCGTTGAAGTTGTTGCTCCTCACAGATTCTTTGCCAATTTAGCATTGCGTAAGCTGCTTCAAATGCCTTATGCATGTCTGCAAGTTCAATATTTGTATACCGATGCGTTCTAGTACCATGAACTTAAACAGATCTCACAGACGATATTTTGTGACATGACATACAACAATAAACTGACTTCGATTATTATTTCCATGGTAACAAGAACAGCTGAAACAAATGCAGCCATAATGTGAGCTCTGTCTTTTATACGAAGCATTTCCGGACACTACTTTATTAAGAATAAATGTTTATTTCATGTCCTCTATCACATCAGAACATCAGGAATAGTTATTCTGTTACACCCTGTATATACAGGGTGAGCCGTAAGTAATGTCATTAATTTCAGGGGGTTATTCTTTGAAATATCTCAAACAAAAACGTTTAATACAACCTTTTCGAGATAAAAATTATTTTACATAAAATTGTTTTGGGAAAACCATTGATTTAATTCCCAATATGCTCAGTCAATTTAAGGGAACTAAAGCAAGGAGATGCTGAAAGTTATCCAGCAATTTTGTTTTAATTGGTTGCGGGAGAAAACTTCGGAAAAACTTCCAACCAATTAACTTGTCCCAACCAGGATTTAAACCAGTTGTGTAACTCACGGAAGCATTTGTAGAGCAAATTGGTTTGAGCGATGTCCCCTTCACTCAGACGAATACGCTGTCCTATTTCGGGCCTCCTCTTGTTGGCGTACCTCTCCAGCGGCAGGATCGTATCCAGGTATGTGCCCTGTACAACCAGTCAATAGTACAATACATCCAATAACTTGAATACATTCCTTTAACAGTTTAAAATTAAGATGAAAAGAAACAAGGAAGTTGAAAATTAGAGCCAGTACGCCATTGCAATGTTTTATACGCGCTACTCTGACATGGTAGTGGAAGGGGTGGGAAGGGGAAATCTTTGTTGCCGAAGATACAAAGTTAATGCGGTTAATATACAGTGACATCAAAAACTCTTTCTTTACATTTTTATTGTAGCTTGTTTTTTGACTGTAAGTTTACCATGCAGGCTTTGCTTAACAGTAAGTTTCAGTTGCCATGGTAATATTTTACACTGCATAGGTACAATCAGGACATAGTTAAAAATGCAAGGGAAAAGGTTTTGATGTCACTTTAATTCCAAATATAATTGATTAAAATAAATATGCAAGACACTCCTATTCAATGGAGATAAATTTCTGCTGTCGCCGGGAATCGAACCACGGGCCGCTTGGTTAGGAAGCGCACATGCTATCCATCGAGGATGGCGATAGGCTAATAAAATGAACTAATTAAAGTGATATAAATATTTATAAATAACATAAATTAAATCATAAAATAACCTTAATTAATAAAAGAAACATGTATACGAAAATAAATGAATGAATAAACTAAATTAATACCTAAAGTTATGTTAATACAGAGTCCTCTGTATACGACGACATCATAGAAACGTTGCCTTCCATAGCGTGCTTGTTGTACAAGCTGAAGTACAAGGGCGTTGCATGCGTGCAGTTCACCTCAGTATGTTCAGACCTGCACGGATTGACTCATTCGTGCTTAATATACTGCAAACTATTGTGTCTTTTCCAATTACTTGAGAAAACCGAAGGGATTACACATTCGTGCGTAGTGTAGTGCAAGCTATTGTATTTTTTTTTTTTCTAATTTTTAGAAAATATTTAAGAAGTTACTCAACCGAGCGTAGTGTAATGCAAACTATTGCAATTTTTTCCTAATTGAGAACACTGAAAGGAATTCTCATTTGTGGGTAGTGTAGTGCAAGCTATTGCGTTTTTTCTAATTGTTTGGTAACACTGAAGGGATTACACAATCGTGAGTAACGTAGTGCAAGCAACTGTGCTTTTTGTATTTGTTTGAGAGTGATAAATAACAAGCAGCAGCAAATTTTATAGTCTTATTTAACGACGCTGTATCAAGTGCTGGATTATTTAGCGCCAGTGGAATTGACGAATGCGAGATGAGACCGAGGATTAGCCATAGATTACCTGACATTCGTCTTACGGTTGGAGAAAACCTCGGAAAAAACCCAACCTGGTAATCAACCCAAGCGGGAATCGAACCCACGCCCGAGTGCAGTTCCGGACCAGCATGTAAACGCGCTATCGCCTGAGATACGCCGGTGGCTGTTTTAAAATCTTAGTTTATGCAAAAATTGGAAGGAAATATGCGATGTCATTTTGAAGATAACGGATGAAGAGATTAGTCGAGTGTTTCAGAACAATCTCCAGAGATGTCAAAAATATACTGAAGCAAAAAGAGAACACTTTGTACATATGGAGAACCCTCTGTATGTAACTACAGGGTGTCCGACAAGTCCGCATCTTAGGCGATATTATAAAATTTGTAGTGTGCGGAGTGGCTCGACGAGACCTTTCGTAACCCATGGATGGGACGCAGAGGACCCAGATAATGGTCTCCAAGGTCTCCAGACTTAAACTCCATTGACTCTACCTTATGGGGTTATCTGAAGGAAAAGATCTACGAAGTGAAGATTCGCGATATGCAACATCTACGAAGACGGATCGAGTAAAAGTGTCGTGAAACCACCGTGATATGTTAGACAGCATTCTCAATAGCATGAAGCTTCGCTTCCAGACATGTTAGGAACTTGTAGGCGCTCATATCGAGCACATATCGTCACCTGAATGCAAGAACTAGGTAACTTGATTTTTTCTATTTTGTGACATTGCCTATTTACTTATTTATTACACTAAGGAATACAGACGTGGACAAATTATTAGACTAAAACGTTTTTCTTGAAAACGTAATAAAATTAATCGTATCAAGTATCAGCATAATTCACAGAGTCTCTTTTGTTGTAAATATGATTGTTTACATCTTCTGGTATATTTTTTCAATGGTTAAGTATATTCTGTCTGGCTGTGTTGGTACTACTGGTGTTTTAATAATATACCGCAGAAGATATTCAACAGTCTGTTCTCCCATGGCCTGCAAGAAGACCGGACATGAACGAAATTGAAAATCTGTGATCTATACTGAAGCACAAAGTGAACAAAAAGAGGCTTACAACAAAACATGGACTCATTTAAGCACTGTCTGATATCTGGCTAAATGATGCTGATATTCAAAGAAAGTGTCAAACTTTGGTTTCCAGCATCCCTGACAAAATGAACGTGTTAATAAAGAATAAGGGAATGTTCACAAAATATTAGTAACCTCCAGACTCAATTTTCTGTTCATTATATCTGTGCAAAATACATTTTTGTTCATTATTTCTGCCGATAAATACAGCTTCGTTGCACATATAATTAATTTAGTCTAATAATTTGTCTAGTTGTGTATTGTTTATATAGTTATTTTTTTGTGTGTCAGTTTAATTAGTTTGATTCCGTGTATAGTTGGTATAGTTCATGTATTTAGTTAGTATAATTTTTGTGTTCAGTGGTATGGTTTTGTGTGTTTTAGTTTGGATAGTTTGACTCCGTGCGTAGTTGGTACAGTTCATGTATTTAGTTAGTATAATTTGTGTGTTCAGCAGTATGGTTTTGTGTGTTTTAGTTTGGACAGTTTGACTCCGTGTGTAGTTGGTATAGTTCATGTATTTAGTTAGTATAATTTTTGTGTTCAGTAGTATGGTTTTGTGTGTTTTAGTTTGGATAGTTTGACTCCGTGTGTAGTTGGTATAGTTCATGTATTTAGTTAGTATAATTTTTGTGTTCAGTAGTATGGTTTTGTGTGTTTTAGTTTGGATAGTTTGACTCCGTGTGTAGTTGGTATAGTTCAGGTATTTAGTTAGTATAATTTTTGTGTTCAATTGTATGGTTTTGTGTGCTTTAGTTTGGATAGTTTGACTCCGTGTGTAGTTGGTATAGTTCATGTATTTAATTAGTATAATTTTTGTGTTCAGTAGTATGGTTTTGTGTGTTTTAGTTTGGATAGTTTGACTCCGTGTGTAGTTGGTATAGTTCAGGTATTTAGTTAGTATAATTTTTGTGTTCAATTGTATGGTTTTGTGTGTTTTAGTTTGGATAGTTTGACTCCGTGTGTAGTTGGTATAGTTCATGTATTTAGTTAGTATAATTTTTGTGTTCAATTGTATGGTTTTGTGTGCTTTAGTTTGGATAGTTTGACTCCGTGTGTAGTTGGTATAGTTCATGTATTTAGTTAGTATAATTTCTGTGTTCAATTGTATGGTTTTGTGTGTTTTAGTTTGGATAGTTTGACTCCGTGTGTAGTTGGTACAGTTCATGTATTTAGTTAGTATAATTCTTGTGTTCAATTGTATGGTTTTGTGTGTTTTAGTTTGGATAGTTTGACTCCGTGTATAGTTGGTATAGTTCAGGTATTTAGTTAGTATAATTTTTGTGTTCAATTGTATGGTTTTGTGTGTTTTAGTTTGGATAGTTTGACTCCGTGTGTAGTTGGTATAGTTCATGTATTTAGTTAGTATAATTCTTGTGTTCAATTGTATGGTTTTGTGTGTTTTAGTTTGGATAGTTTGACTCCGTGTGTAGTTGGTATAGTTCAGGTATTTAGTTAGTATAATTTCTGTGTTCAATTGTATGGTTTTGTGTGTTTTAGTTTGGATAGTTTGACTCCGTGTGTAGTTGGTATAGTTCATGTATTTAGTTAGTATAATTCTTGTGTTCAATTGTATGGTTTTGTGTGTTTTAGTTTGGATAGTTTGACTCCGTGTGTAGTTGGTATAGTTCATGTATTTAGTTAGTGTAATTTTTGTGTTCAATTGTATGGTTTTGTGTGTTTTAGTTTGGATAGTTTGACTCCGTGTGTAGTTGATATAGTTCAGGTATTTAGTTAGTATAATTTTTGTGTTCAATTGTATGGTTTTGTGTGTTTTAGTTTGGATAGTTTGACTCCGTGTGTAGTTGATATAGTTCATGTATTTAGTTAGTATAATTTTTGTGTCCAGTTGTATGGTTTTGTGTGTTTTAGTTTGGATAGTTTGACTCCGTGTGTAGTTGGTATAGTTCAGGTATTTAGTTAGTATAATTTTTGTGTTCAATTGTATGGTTTTGTGTGTTTTAGTTTGGATAGTTTGACTCCGTGTGTAGTTGGTATAGTTCATGTATTTAGTTAGTATAATTTTTGTGTTCAATTGTATGGTTTTGTGTGTTTTAGTTTGGATAGTTTGACTCCGTGTGTTGTTGGTATAGTTCAGGTATTTAGTTAGTATAATTTTTGTGTTCAATTGTATGGTTTTGTGTGTTTTAGTTTGGATAGTTTGACTCCGTGTGTAGTTGGTATAGTTCATGTATTTAGTTAGTATAATTTTTGTGTTCAATTGTATCGTTTTTGTGCGTTTAGTTTAGATAGTATGGGTGTTTAGGCTGTACAATTTATGTGTGCAATTGGTATTTGGTTTGTGTGTGAATTAAGACTATGTATGTGTTCAGTTTGTGCAATTTTTTTCTTTTTCTTTTATCGTATGTTTAGTGTGGACAGTTGTGTTCGGATTATAATTTATGTGTTCAGTTTGCATATTTTTGTGTGGATGTTTAGTTTGCATAATTTATGTGTTTAGTCTGTATTGTTTTTCGTGTTAAGTTAGTATAATTTGTTTATGTGTTTAGTTTGTAAGTATAGTGTAAGCTCTCTTGGACTGGCTCCCCAAGTGTAGTAGACCTTCAGCTCACCCTACACTCTCCTGTAGGAGGCCGTTGCCCTTATGGGATTTAAGGCTTTTCGTATTTCGTATTTCGTAATTTGTCCACGTCTGTATGTCTCGTTTTCTTTTACCTATTTGTTACATTGTAAAATAGATGTCTCTGGTATCGTTCGATCAGTTACTTAGATCTTGCATTACATTTTGTGCGATGTTTTCTACGCTATAAAAGAGAGAATTAAAAAAACGCAAATTTCGAGTTACCTAGTTCTTGCATTCAGGTGACGATATTATAATTTACCCTATGATGCGGAACTTGTTGGACACTCTATACATAAAAAAATGGGTGATTGAATAGATGAATTGATAAAGGTGTAAGTGAATGAAAACCTATTACGAGCGGAACACTAAGAACTTATTGTATTAATTTTATTTTTATAGGCCTAGTTAAAGATAATACAGTAACTGACTGAAATGGAGCAAGCAGACCTTGGAGAAGGTATTCCGCGCGTAGTGCATGATGGAGTCGTAGTCGTAGGGCAGGTTCAGCGAGTTCACCTCCTCTTCTGTCAGCTTGTTGAAGTTGTACTCCTGGCCTTCCGGAAAACAATCAAACATATAAATTAAGAGCCACTTTCGGCAACACTTAAGTCAACATCATATCTATAAATAGCCTACACACGAAAAGAAAGAATTTTTCTGTTCTCTATCACTCGATCACGTAGAGTTGGTCAGAACTCTCCGACTGCCTGTTTGGCCGATGTACACTTCTGCACATTCGCATACAATTTGATATTATTCCCTGAACTATGTCTTTTCGAATTTTAGTAAATTTCTTAGATTTTTAGGGTACGAAAAATAGTACCGATATAGTTTTTATGTTGATTTTATCAAACATGGTGACCCTTCAGGTCGTAGGCCCTACAATTTTCCTTGTATGTAGTTTGGAAACGTTGTAGACCTAGATATTAATTTTCAGCATACTATGGAAAAACCAAAAGTCTGTTAGGAACATAATCACCTCGAAAGGAAACCACAAATAATTTAAGTCACACAGATCTTGGTGTGCACTCAATACAGAGTCTCTGACGTCTTGTTAACCCAGTTGAGGTACGGTATGTGGATAAAAAGGGAACAATTGACCCTGGGTCTGGTAGAGTTCCTGGGTAGTTCAATCGGTAGAGCGTTGACGCGCTCAACCAAAGGTCCCGGCTCGATACCCGGCTCCGGAACAATTTTTCCCTTGAAATTATTCAAGTCAGCTTCACAGGGAGCTACACCTGGAAGCTAGTTTGTATTATTATTATTATTATTATTATTATTATTATTATTATTATTATTATTATTATTATTATTATTCTGTTCGGAGACTTGAAAGCACATGAATGTCCTACTAATCGGTTGCTAGCCGAGGAGTAGTAAGTTCAGTGGTGGGGTTGCCACCTTATTGCCACCTTGTATGGTAGTGAGGCCTGGACTGTCCGAAACTCAGATGTTCAACGCCTAACAACTGCGGAAATGAGATTTCTAAGGAGGACTGTCAGCTACAGCTTGCTTGACCACAAAAGGAATGAACTAATTACAAAAGAATTCGAAATTACACCTATTTATGAACATCTCAACCACTATAGGCAAAAATGGCTTAACCATGTCAATAGAATGGACCGTTCCAGACTCCCAAGACAAATTCTCCGCTATATACCACATGGAAGACGATCTTTGGGACGCCCCCTGAAAAGATGGACGGAGACGGAGACCTGCAAGGAAGATGATGATGATTATTATTATTATTATTATTATTATTGTTATTATTATTATTATTATTATTATTATTATTATTATTTCCTGTTGGTTGCTAAGGAACAAGATGTTCGTGGAGTATTACAGAAATGGTAACGGACATTTTTCCGAATAGGTATCACGCTGAAAAAAAAAAAAAAAAAAGAAAGAAGAATTGGCCCCTTTCAAAGTTCATCTTCTTTGCAGCTTTCGAAATCTTTCAGAGGAAAAAATATTACTCCACTTAATTGAGAATTTAAGAATTATAGCAAAAATGGAGAGGTTTAGCGTAAGGTACATTTCGCTAGTCTGTGGTGAATAAAGTAAACAAAGGGCTAGTCTTTTGCGGCCAAGGCTGGGAAACGGTTTATCATAGGTAAACAGCAACTCAAAGAGAGAGAGAGATTTCTAGGAATCTGAATATAAGAGAAACTTTCATACTGAGTGATATCTGCTGTGCATAAATGCCTTGGGAATAGAGAACGTCTGAGAAACTGATAAGAACACAGCAGGCTGTTCATATTTGCTAGAAGAGATAAAAACGCGTGCAAATTCGCAACAGATATTCCTGCTCATTTGTGTCTCTGTTGGTTTTACATCAGGAAGAATAGCAAAACATTGTTTCAAACAAAATTGTTGATAACAAATATGGTACCGGTACTGAAATCTTTTTGATCATCGTGATGAATTAAATAAAAAATATTAATAGCAACGTAATTGACAAAAGCGTGAAGAAACCTTCTGAACATATTAAATGTTATTATGGAAGTAGGCCTAAGTGCACTAATATGTTACCAACAAGAAAACAGCTGGATTAATTGTTATTAAATTATTTATTTAATTAATATTAACTGATCCGAAAGGGAGTATACTCTTATTAACACTGTTGTACTAGGAACTTGATGGTAACTTTTGTTACAGAGTCCTTTGATCTCTCGATCGCAATAGTATATTACGAATCAAGTTCATAATGTTATACGTTAAGGCATGAGTCAATTGTTAGGTAACGAGCAAACCGAGTTTCCTAATTTTCATGAGTGTAATAGCTAGAGCCCGGATATTTGGCAAAATGCCGGTGAAATGAGTCCGGGGTCCGGCACCGAAAGTTACCCAGCATTTAGAATGAAATTTGTAGCTCAGCCACATGCTCATAATACAAGACGAAATGAAATTCTTAAATTAGTTGAACCTAAATATTTCACATCTGCTGCTTTACTACACAGTACAAATTATGGCCCACGTCTATATAATTCGATAATAAAATTTCATCCAGAATCGACTATTTTAAGCAATGAAATTTTCAGATCCAGAATTAAAAAATTTATATGACAGACTTCCCTGTATATATATTATGTACCATGTCTTGTAAAACAAGTTTATTTCTATCCTAAGTGTATTTTTCTATCTTATCTTGGTTACTATAGCAACATGACCTGTACTAATTATACTACTAATAATAATTTAATATTAATCCATCAATTTCAACATCGTCTCTGTTTTCACTCAGTTATTATTAGTATTATTATTTACTAATTTTATTATCATCTTTATGTGAGCTTTTTTGTGAAGTATTTTGTCTACAAAGTATGTATATCTATGTAACGGAACTGTCCCCGAACACGAGCTTTGCTCTTTCGGGGTATTTTAATGTAACGTTTTTATGTATATGTTATCTATACTAATAATAAATCTGTAGCCGAAATTTTTCTGGTAATTTTCGATTTTCCAAAAATAATTGGTCCTAACATATATAATTAACCACCCTGAAACCGAAAATCGCATTTTTGACATTTTTGTTTGTATGTCTGTCTGTATGGAAATGCATATAGAGTGTTAGTTGGGAGGCCGGAGGGAAAAAGACCTTTGGGGAGGCCGAGACGTAGATGGGAAGATAATATTAAAATGGATTTGAGGGAGGTAGGATATGATGGTAGAGACTGGATTAATCTTGCTCAGGATAGGGACCAATGGCGGGCTTATGTGAGGGCGGCAATGAACCTACGGGTTCCTTAAAAGCCAGTAAGTAAGTATGTCTATCTGTATGTTTGTTACCTTTTCACGCGATAATGGCTGAACCGATTTATATGAAAATTGGAATATAAATTAAGTTCGTTGTAACTTAGATTTTAGGCTATATGGCATTCAAAATACTTTATTTAAAATGGGGGTTATAAGGAGGCCTGAATTAAATAAATCGAAATATCTCGCTTATTATTGATTTTTGTGAAAAATGTTACATAACAAAAGTTTCTTTAAAAATGATTTGTGATAAGTTTTATTCTCTGAAAAATGTTGATAGGACTGATATTTAATGAGATAAATGAGTTTTAAAATTAAAATAACTGCCATCTAAGGCGGTGTATTGAAATAAAAAACAAATGACTTCGTCTATAAGGGGCCTTGGACACAACAATCGAAAGCTATGAAACGTAGCCTACAGACAATGTTTCTGTGTTTGTATGAAGTTAAATTAACCGATTTGTATAATTAATTATTATTTCATCATTGGAAAGTGTAGTTTCTCTAGATGGACATAATGCTATAATTTTATTACAGTAACTTGTGAGTGAATCGAGGACAGGTGAGATTAAAATAGCTTCTTATGCACAGAAAACTTGATAGGTTATTCTGTATATTCATTTCCTGTATTTCTTAAAATAATATTTATGAACATATTCATTTTTATCTCAGAGAATTAACGAACAACGAGAGTGTATTGATTTAGTATGCAGTAATAGTACGTTAGCTTAGCAATCCATTATTTTATAATTCAAATTTTAACTATGCTCAATTGAATCGTGTTAAAATACATAAAATACATATGCAATAAATGCAATGCAAAAAAATTGGGTAATGAGCCAAGCAGATTATGTTGCGCTGTTGTAAAAGTTGTTCCTCCTGAGATTCAAGAGCTCCCACAACAAATTAAAAACTTTCTAATTCGAGTACATCCGTTATCAACACACTTTTTCATAATATAATATAATATAAACATAATAATAAATCTGTAGCCAAAATGTTTCTGTTAATTTTCGCTTTTCCAAAAATAATTGGTAATAACAATTAAGAAACATGTTAAAGGAATTTTCTTTGCATCAAATGAGTGGTGTCTGGATCAAGATGATCGCATTTTAATATTTTAAATACAATTTAAATTAAGTAACATATTAAACGATTTATCCTTCTATCAAACACGAATGTTCCCCGGATCAAATGTCCTATTTTAATCATGTAATTACTTTATATTTATTTCTAACGGGTGCAGCGGAGCGCACGGGTACGGCTAGTTATTAAATAAAATCTAAATCTAAAATTTGCTCATGTTGGGTTGAGGGAAAACCCCGGAAAAAACCTCAACCAGGAAACTTTCCCCGACTGAAGTGGTATGTTATTTCATTTTGGAAACCTCCAGTTGTTTCTGCACACCCGTGCATTACAGCCTACATCTAGAAATATGATTATTACTGGCTACTAGTGCATTTATCACCACTACTATGATTTGTGCCTCACCGGTCATGATGTTCTCGCGCACGATCTGCACATGGTCGTCGCGGTCCGGTCGCGTGTGCTCGTGCCAGAAGCCGACCACGTGACCTAGCTCGTGCACCACGATGCCGAACTTGTCGCAGTTCTTGCCGATAGAGATCGCTTGCGG
Source organism: Periplaneta americana (assembly GCF_040183065.1). Lineage (NCBI taxonomy): Eukaryota > Metazoa > Arthropoda > Insecta > Blattodea > Blattidae > Periplaneta > Periplaneta americana. The sequence goes on from NC_091130.1 coordinate 154,020,753, forward strand.
CCCGTTGCCGCGCTTCCCCACGAACGAGCAGCACCTGCGACAGAAACAAAACACTGACACGGTGCGACAACCACAATAAAAATTAACACATTCACAAAGCATGAAAATAGGTAACTAATTAAACAGATACAAGCAATTAGATAAGTAAATAACATCATCATACAGGGATTAGGCACTTGTCTTTTTGCTTGGTTATTTAACGACGGTGTATCAACTACTCGGATATTTAGCGTCGATGGGATTGGAGACAGCGAAATGATATTTGGCGAGATGAGGCCGAGTATTCGCCATAGATTACCTGACATTCGCCTTACTGTTCGGAAAACCTTGGAAAAATTCCAATTAGGTAATCGACCCAAGCGGAAATCGAACCCATGCCCGAATACAACTCCGTATCGGCAGGCAATCGCCTTAGCCGACTTAGCTACGCTGGTGGCTACTTGTATCTGTTCGGGATTCAAAGGATTCCTGCAACAGTCTTGACTTTTGGGCGTCATAGACTTCTCTATCCCTTCGCAACTTTTTTTTAGTTGGTTATTTAACGACGCTATGGAGAAAGTTACACAACGCAGAACTGCACGCATTCTATTCTTCACCTGACGTAATTCTGAACATGACGTTTGAGATGGGCAGCGCATGTAGCACGTATGGGTGAATCCAGAAATGCATATAGAGTGTTAGTTGGGTGGCCAGAGGGGAAAAAGACCTTTAGAGAAGCCGAGACGTAGATGAGAGGATAATATTAAAATAAATTTGAGAAAGGTTGGATATGATTGTAGAGACTGGATTAATCTTGCTCAGGAGAGGGACCGATGGCGGGCTTATGTGAGGGCGGCAATGAATCTGCGGGTTTTCTAAAAGCCATCTGTAAGTAAGTAAATATGAACTAATAGGTTATTTAACGTAGATGGGATTGCTCATAGCGAGATGGTATTTGGCGAGATGAGGCCGAGGATTCGCCATAGATTATCTGACATTCACCTTACGGTTGGGGAAAACCTCGGAAAAAACCCAGCCAGGTAATCAGCCCGAGCGGGGATCGAACTGGCGCCCGAGCGCAACTCTGGATCGGCAGGTAAGAGCCTTAACCGACTGAGCTACGATGATGGCTATTTCTGTCTCGTCGGCCTGGGTGGCGCAGTTGGTAGAGTGCTGGTCTTCTATGCTCGAGGTTGCGGATTCGATCCCGGTTCAGGTCGAGGGCATTTAAGTGGGTTTAAAATGCGACAAGCTCATGTCAGTAGATTTACTGGCATGTAAAAGAACTCCTGCGGGACAAAATTCCGGCACATCCGGCGACGCTGATATAACCTCGGCAGTTGCGAGCGTCGTCAAATAAAACATGATTTAAAATTTTAATTTACTTGTGTCTTTCGGATTCAGAGGATTCCTGCAACAATCTTGATTTTGAGCGTTAGTTACGTTAGTTTAACATTAAGCCCTGGAATTGTTTCATTATAAAATAATTTTATTCTGAAGATGCCACCAATGACAGACTATGAAAGAGACATATTATCCTGCTGACAGTTGGCAGAGTTAATCCTTGCATGTCTGCAAAAACTACTTGAAATCAATATTCAGAAAAAATTATTATGCCGACTGCAGTAGTTTACAAAGTGATTATAAATTAACTGCATATCCAACTGTCTAAGCCATCCTCTATAGAATTAAATAATAAAAAAATCAATATTAAGCCATCAATCCTTACCTATACCTTAAGATCGCGATGAAATAAGAAGCTATATTATTGGAGGAACAGATAATCCTCTTGATTATTATTCATCAATGAATGTTGAAACATGACGAGGATATCTAACACGGTTTGTTTATCAAATCTGTGCCTTGATTTAAATTGATTATCTATACTGGGTGTTCATTTCAAAGTGTGTCATGACGTCACTGTTGTGAGTCAGCGATTTGAAGCGAGTTTCACCTTTTATGTCAGAGAAGTTGCCTATTAATCAAGGCGTTCAATCTGAACTTGAGAACGTGTACGGTATAACTTGAATTACGTAGCAACAGATGGCGGTCTGTAAAGTCTGTGTGCTACCATAATCTCTTTCGAACTGTGTTTTGCGCGGGCAAGTCGTACGCAGGGTATTTGTTATCATCGATTGCGTACGGCAACATTCCACAACACAAATCAAAATGATCCGTGTCCATGTTGACCGTCCAAGTTAACAAATACGTAAGTAATCGTCTAACCCTCTCCCCATATCCCGACAGTAAGAAAAAAACTCACTTCAGTACGTGTTTCCAAACAGTTCACATTCTTGCCACTACTGGCGTTACCGTACGTATCGGTAAGTAATCTTCAGAATGAACGCCGTACTTGCTAGGCAACTTCTCTCAAATTTAGGTAATACGCCTCTGCGGAAGTGTAGGAAGATTGAATTCTCTAGGCTCATCGGCTAGCCACATGACGACATACAGCGAGCCATGACACATTTTGAACTGAACACCCAGTATTTAATAATACGCTAAGTAACATGAGCAGTTTTAATAATCTCTCAATATTCTCGGCAAATTCAACAATTTTTCAAATATTAGCCATTTTCCGTATTTCTACGTATGAAAGTCAAAGTCAAAGTCTAGATTTTCGGCGACTTCGAAGTAAAGTCACCATTGAAGTTTACTTTCGTCAAAGTGTCGACTGTGAATAGGAAAATGGTGACCATGCACTTTCCAAAGTCAACTTTGGTCCAGAGTCTCGTCTATGAATACGACCCTAAGGGCCGTATTCATAAACGAGACTTTGGATGAAGACTTCCCAAAGTCGACTTTCGTAGTAAAGTTTAACTTTGTTAAAAGTCTTATTCATAGACAATACTTCTGAGACTTTGACTTTGACTTCGGTAAGTAGAGATGGCAATCAGAATCACTGCCTTCTAAACGAATTAAATTAATAGATAGTTGAAACAGAGTAGGCATTTCCACAATCAAAGCCATCTTTTGAGTCACACATCAATGAAACAATTGAATATCGGTAAATGTTAAGCAATTGTTAACCGTTCTTGCAGCTTTACATAAGAATAATATTACTCGAAACTAACGTAAGTACAAAAATTAACATTTTTAGGTCTTTACACCAATCGATAATAATTTGTTCTTCTACCTGGTCACAAAAAATCGTAATTCAGTTCGAACAGTCTTGTATATAACACAATTCATAACTACAAAACATGATGGTATAGTTCATCTGAAATAGTATTGCCTGTTAAGAATTTTGTTGTGAATAAAACATCTATTGTAGTTACTTTAGTTTCACATTAAACCGTGAAATTATTCCATTGTAAAATAATTTTGTTGTGAAGATATGGAGGACAAGATTCCACCAATGACAGACTATGAAAGAGACATATTATCCTGCTGACAGTTGGCAGAGTTATTCCCTGCATGTCTGCAGAAACTACTTAAAAATTATCTGAAATCAATATGCAGAAAACATTATAACGACGACCGCAAGGATTATAAATTAACTGCATTTCCAGCTGTATAACCTATCTTCTATAAAATTAAATAGTAAGAATCAATATTAAGCCATCAATCCTTACCTATAGCTTAAAATCGCGGTGAAATAAGTTGTATTATTTATGGCGGAATAGATAATCCTCTTTGATTATTCATCAATGAAAGTTGAAACATGACGAGGGTATTTAATACTGTCTGATTATCAAATCTGCACCTTGTTTTGAATTTATAATCTATAATAATACGCTAAGGAACATGAGAAGCTTTCAACACAACCCGTTGTCGCCATCCCAGCTGCAACGAGACGGAAACTCTTGGTCACGTGTTGGGGTTCTGTCTAAAAACGGAGCTGCTACACAACAATCGACACCCTAAGGCCAGGACCAGTATTGCTGATGTCCTCAAGCGTCGTGGATGGGAAGTACACGAGGAGATCCACTGCGATTCATCCTTAGATTCGAACAGAAGAACAGATATTGTAGCCATCCACAGGACTCAATCTAAGGGAATCATTCTTGATCCTACAATCCGGTTTGAGAGGGATGCCCTGCATGCACAACACGTTGATGAGGAGAAGAAGTCCATTTATGAGTCCTGCATCCCGTACCTAAGTGAGAAATATATCATTCCCACTAGTAAGTGGAGTGTTTCTGGTCTTTTGTTTGGTGCACGTGGCACTCTTCCTAAATCCACATGGAATATTTTAAAAGCACTCGGTCTCCGATTTTTTGAAATTCAAAAAATTTTAGTAGATATTCTTAAGGATTCAATCCAAATATTGCATTACTATTTATATTTTGGCCATTGACGATTCTTTTGGGTTTGCATTTCTCTGGATGTTTTACTAAACAATTCCCGTATTTAATTTTTTTGTCTTTCTAAATTATTTCTGTAGTGCTTTTATTCTGGATCTTTATGGTCACCCTCATTGAGGGCAGATTATTTTGTTAAAAATAGTTGTTGAATCTCCTAGATATCTTCAACATTCTCGGCAAATTCAACAATTTCCCCAAATATCAGTCATTTTCCTTTTATCCACGAACGAAAGTCAAAGTCAAAGTCTAGATTTTCGGCAACTTCGAAGTAAAGTCATGACTGAAGTTTACTTTCGTCAAAGTGTCGACTGTGTATAAAAAAATGGTGACTTTGATCCAAAATCTCGTCAATGAATACGACCCTAAATTTCGGTACATTCCGGGGACGAATTTTGTCCCGAAACAAAAGCAAAATCCGGGAACTCACCGGAAAATGTGGACGTCTGGTAATCTTATTCTACAGAGTGATTTATATAGAACTGACACATTTCTTTCATTAATTGTTTCAAAACGAATTGTGCTAGCGACAACTTATTATACCTAAAATGTAGAGGAATTTTGGGATATTATTTACCTCTATAGCAAATGTTGTCCGGCGTTGTCAAATCCGGAGATCTCGGTGGCCACAGGTTCCTGGAAATTATTCGGTCGTCACATAACCGGATAAATGGAACCATGCTTCATCTGTGAACCATGTGATGGACAATATGGCAGGATTTTGCACAATGAACGTCTGAAACCAACAGCAGAATGTTCTGGAGTTTCGATTCCTTGTCACTAGATGCGCAGATGTTTATGTTTTATTCCTACTGTTGGCAGCTGTTTTCGAAATTTTGTGTCAATGTGAAAATGCAGTACACATTAAATGAACGACTCTTCCTTGTGAAGCAATACTGGATTACGAATTCAATTACAGTACTCAAAGGGCATACCAGAGATAATTTGGAGTTCGCAATCCTCCCAAAAGAAACACAATCCTGGGACTGGTAAACAAATTGGAAACAACTGGATCTCTGGTGAGTGAAAAGGGCAAGCATCGTTCATCTAGGCTTCCCACGGTTGTTGTTGACGTAAGAGCACGACTGGAGCAGTCACCCAAAAAATCATTAAGACGTTTGTCGCAGGAGACAGGGTACACCTTTCAATGTGTCAGAGAGCCTAAAGCCATATAGGGTTACGGTTGTTCATCAGCTACAGGAACCAGATAAGGATAAAAGATTGAACTATTGTCGTTGGTTTCAGACGTTCATTGTGCAAAATCCTGCCATATTGTCCATCACATGGTTCACAAATGAAGCATGGTTCCATTTATCCGGTTATGTGACGACCGAATAATTTCCAGGAGCCTGTGGCCACCGAGATCTCCGGATTTGACAACGCCGGACAACATTTGCTATAGAGGTAAATAATCTCCCAAAATTCCTCTACATTTTAGGTATAATAAGTTGTCGCTAGCACAATTCGTTTTGAAACAATTAATGAAAGAAATGTGTCAGTTCTATATAAATCACTCTGTATAAGCATGTAGTATAATTTAATATGTAGTAATGTATACTAACCCGCAGGGGCGCTCGGTGAACAGTATGTAGTTGGGGTGCTCGGAGGGCGAGCGCTCCACGAACTTGACGCAGGTGTGGTTCTCCCAGTGCCGCATGGCCTGCTTGAACAGCGCCTTGTGCGCGCCGCTGAAGTTCCCGTCGATCTCGTACGGAATCACGCCGTAGTCCCACACGCGCTCCTTGCGCGCAGTGGCGGCCCGAGTCACGCGCCGCCGCTTCGCCGGTGGGGCCTCCGTCGTCTTCTGTAGTCTGCGAGACCTGCTAAACAAATGACAGATTTAAATGCCTGCAATGCGATGCCTCGATGCTTCAGTTATCAAGTTAATACAGGGTGTTCATTTAAAAGTGTGTCATGACGTCACTGTTGTGAGTCAGCGATTTGAAGCGAGTTTCAGCTTTTATGTCGGAGAAGTTGCCTATTATTCAAGGCGTTCAATCTGAACTTGAGAACGTGTACGGTATAACTTGAACGTCGTAGCAACAGATGGCGGTCTGTACGGTCTGTGTGCTACCATAACCTCTTTCGAACTGTGTTTTGCGCGGGCAAGCCGTATCCAGGGCATTTGTTATCATCGGTTGCGTACGGCAACATTCCACAACACAAATCAAATGCTGCGTGTCCATGTTGACCGTCGAAGTTAATGTCAACAAATACTTAAGTAATCGTCTTAACCCTCTCCCCATATCCCGACAGTAAGAAAAAAACTCACCTCAGTACGTGTTTCCAAACAGTTCACATTCCTGCCACTACCGGCGTTACGGTACGTATCGGTAAGTTCTCTTCTGAATGAACGCCGTACTTGCCAGGCAACTTCTCTGGCACATAGGTAATACGCCTCTGCGAAATGTAGGAAGATTGAATTCTCTAGGCTCATCGGCTAGCCACATGACGGCATACAGCGAGCCATGACACACTTTGAACTGAACTCGCAGTAGCTATGTCTGTGGCCGGGAGGAAAAAGGTTTTAAGTACAAATTGTATACTTTTCAGTAAAGCAGTAGAAAGATTGAAATTGGTGTCAATTATAGAGTTTTTTAATTATGATTTTCTTCCTGAATATTATTTGTTTATATTTATTCTAAAATAGGTAATGTTGCTTATTTAACAATTTTCTTGATTATTTCCAAAAATAGCCGCACTTAAGCCCTTTTAAGACTAGAAGCCAAACTGAGTAGAAGGGACTATTAAACATAAGACCTTTTTCATGTAAAATTAATGAGAAATATAAATTATTAGGAATGCAAAATGAATTATAGGACTGTTTACCCTGGTGCTTAAATTTTTAAAAGGAAAGGGCATCAGTATGTGATAAAATGGCTAAAATACAAGTTAGACCTTTTTAATAGGAAAGCATGGAAAGTAAACATGTGATGGTGTGTAAGGAATAAAGTATTAAATATTCTTAAATTCTTTATTCTGTGTGTGCTCGATTCAAAAAGTACTTAGGACATTTGCTAACGCTCTATAAATTGAGTCAGGAGTCTTATTTGACTTTAACCGTTTTACCAAAGTGTAGAGAATTGTTTCCGCTTTCAGAATATATAAAAATCTCATTTTCACAAAAAAAAAATTGACTTAAGACCTTTTTCCTCCCGGCCACAGGTGTATTTCCAACGTAATGAATAGCATGGTAAAGTTCGAAGTTACGAAATAACATCTTTGAAATAATATTTATCTAATCTACGGGTATATAGGTTATGATGAAATACAAAAACTACGACTTTAATGTTTTTTTTTTCACGATCGTGTTTTTGTTGTATTTGCAGCTATTGTTGTTAGACCTTGAAAGTTATAATTCCCACACAGAAACGTGTTGCTGGGGAAACCGTTCTTCATAACATAAAACGATACTGAAATAGACCCATTACAGTGCACTTATTGTCACTTAGTTACCAATACAGTGCAGTCTTACGAAGGCTTTGGAATACTATTTCTATAAATTTTCAGTGAAAAATATATTGTATTTGCAAATTTAAAAATATGATCGTGCAAAAAATGTTGTACAATACACGTTTGTGAACTCGCATTACAAAATATCGGAAATTGAAAAACTCGCTGTGTTCGTTTTTCAAACTTTTTCTCGATTTTGTAAAGAGCACTTCCTAACCTTGTATCGTAATATGCTATTATAAAACAGTCCAAAATTATGGCCTTCAAAGTTGTGAAATATTTTTGAGGAAACATTGTAATGAAAAGTGAGATTTTAAAATACTGAACTGGCATCCAGAATGTAAAACATAGCTTTAATTCCAATTTAATGCAGTTATAAGCTGGAAAACTTTAATAATAACTTGTGCAATAATTTAGACAAGAGATTTTACAGGGCAATATAAACCCTTTTCATTGTATTTATTTATTTATTTATCTATTTATTTATTTATTTATTTATTTATTTATTTATTTATTTAACCTGGTAGAGATAAGGCCATTAGGCCTTCTCTTCCCCTCTACCAGGGGATTACGACTACAATATTAAGAATACAATTACAATTATAATTACAATTAATATTAAATTCACAAATACAATAAAAATCAAAGTACTAAAAGATTAACTGATTAATAAAAGCTAGACAGTTTATTGTAAAAGTTAAGAAGAGCGATAGTTAAGAAAAAAATATACCATATATAAAATAATAGTGATATTATTATTATTATTATTATTATTATTATTATTATTATTATTATTATTAAAAGTTTTATTTAATCTGGCTAGGAGCGGTAATGTAGACGTGTGTGGCGTCAGCGAAAGAAATGAAGGCAACGTGAGACAACAGCTGGGAAAGGTTAATGTGCAAAAGAAAGTCGATAGGGATAAGGCGGAGAGCAGCAAGGATAAACCAGCATACAATCTAAGGAAATGGTGTGTCAGTGGAATGAAGGATTAATTAATATGGGTGAATAGTGTTTTAGTATGAGAAGGGTCATGATGAGTAATTTAATTAGTAGGAATGAGTAGGACGTATTGTAAATATAGGAAGGCAGAGGAGCTAAAAGTAGGACTAGACTAGATAGGTATCAGTAGGACAAAAAAAAAGCAATATAGATAGATGTAAAGCAAATAATAGAGGGTAGGCTTAGTTATAGTACAGTAAATGATTGTAGTGATATGTTAAATAAGTTGGTCTGTGAAAATGATGAATAGAAAAAGTAATTGTTACGTTTTTATTAGGAATAGGAAATAGTAGAAGGTAGGAGTAGAGGGAAAGAAGGAATATTTAATAAACGCAGAAATATAGGAAGTGTGGTGAACGAACATGAAAGACTTAGTGGGTGAACATTAAGAGATGTCGGTCATTAACATCGAGTATTGTACAAGTTGTAAATAGTATATGGAAGGGACTGCTGGCCCGAATACTATATAAGTGAAGGGCCAGCAGGACCAAAAGTTTGAGTGAGAATAAACCATACCAATTATACCAATTATACCAATTATTTAATCTGGCAGAGTCTATCATTATTTTTATTCACGGTGTGTATATAGTCCGGTATTTTGCGGAGGGATATAATTCTTTTTTACATCCCGACCCATTTTAAGATCGAACGGAGTGTAGTCAGTCAAAACCTATGACGTCGTGAATCAGAGGTGTATACAGAATTTTGTCAAGGGAGGATACATTATTATAATTGTTTACAATTTACTTTATTGGTATTTATTAAATTTTCTGTATTATTATTATTATTACTATTATATTACGGTATATTTATTAATATTACACAATGTTCTAATACAATATATTCATGAAAACCTTTATAAAATCTTTGGTGGGTAATTTTTTCACAGCCACCCAATTTTTAACAAACAAGTTAAATTTCATATTGTATCCGCTTCATTTTATTACAAGGTCGGTAGGCCTACTAGGCAGTAGGTCTCTCTATAATAAGATAGCATTGTTATAATTCGAACGTGCCGCAGCACCAAGCACAGGGATTATATTGAAGGAGGGGAAAGAGGACTATGCCTTATGTCGATGTAGATTTTGTTACTCTGACAGTGAAAAATTAGAGAAGGTAAAACGATTATGGATAAAAAAAATACTCAAATCTAAATATGTAATTCTGTTTAAAGTTCAAGGAAGGAGGGGTTCAAACCCCGTAACCCTTCTTACTTGCGCCACTGTCATGAACGTGGTTCTGAAGAAGGCTCCTAGCTGAAAGTAGTCGGATAGATATTTATAGTTCACTATTAACACGTGAAAGTGATCACAAAGTATATTCCTAAGTAATACAGTGTTAAAAGATGTATAAAAACAAGTGCCTAAAGCTTCCATTCAAAATTGAACATGAGATATACTCGTAATTCACATCTGAAACAAATGAACCAGTCAACAATTCTATAAATAACGCAAAGCCTGATGGTGCTGCAACCGGCACAATGGACGAGTGAAGAAAGTTGCCGCCACAGTAAGGTACACTGCATTTATAGATTTCGTGCCAGTCATTCCTTTCTTTTAAGGGGAGAGGATGGTATTTTTTTTTAATCTGCACTCATATCCCCATTAATCTCCCTATTTACTTTAAATTAATTAACTAATTACATCTCTCCCCCCTCTTCGTAATTGAGCCATCATATAGCCAAATGGCTTGTCTCAAAATTGAGACGATTCAACAAGGCTCATGACAACAATCACCTCCTACATAATAGCCAAATTGGCTAGTCTCTTATATATGAGACAACTCATTCTGCCTAAGGTATTCCGTGGTTTTCCTCAGGCGTAAGACAAATGTCGGGATGAGCCCTATAAGAAATGGGCCACGGACCTATATGCCCTTCCCCATTATATTCCCCCCTTATTATAAACGATGTATGCCCTAGTTCAGATACTATAAATAGTCTATTAAATATACGAGGTCACTCAATTAGTCGCAAATTGAAAGGACAGGGACCTATCAAATTGCAGATTTAGATTTCACGGCGCTTCTTCCGACGGCATTCACATGCTTTGTCATCGAACAGCAGATGACGGCGTCTTGCCATCCTAAAGGCAAACACCAGCCAACTCCTCCTCGCCCCGTTCCGTGATCACTTGATCAATCTCAGTCCCCCTCGCGTATGTGGTACCTAAGAGGTTATGTCCAATTTCGGCTTCCCCTTCAAAATTTTCTAGAGCTCCTTCAGGGGAGCAGCGTAACCCGGAGTGAGACTAGTGGCCAACAGGCTTGGAGCTCACATATTTAGTTTTGTACAGCCCCCAACCCCTTGCAAGGACGCGTTTTGCGTACCTTTTAAATTTTCCTCCCAATTCTCCTTCGATTTTTCGATTTTTAAATCTTTTTTTCCTATTTGGTGTAAAATATGAATTTTTTGTATGTAGAGAGCTCATAGCTGTGGCAACTCAACCAAATAAAAATATTTTGAAAAAAAAAATTATTTGGAGGCCCAAATTTGAAAAAAATATATATCCAATGCAGGATTGTACTAAAACCGATATATCTAAACCGTTTTTAAAGATAGATTCAAACAATTTTTTTGAAATGTATTTGCAAAAGCATGTTCTACAAACTGCCTGTAACAGAATTTTGATATTAGTCCCTACGTTTGTAAAATAAACAATTAAAATTTAATAATTTTCTAATTTCCTTTCTTGCAAATAAACAGACGTATTTTTAAAATGAAATCAATTAACAAAATTCTATTACAGAGAAACGTTTCCTAATAGTCTAAAGAATATGTGTTCTAAATTTCATGCATGCATCTTTAATAGTTCAGAAATTATATCCATTTTTGTCTCGCAATGTAGCAAAAAAATTGAAGTTACTGGAAACCGATAAAAGCGGGCGAATGATTTAAAAATGCATAGCGCAGGAAGTTTAAAAATGACGTCTCAACATCCGATAAGGGCACAAATACCCACAAAATGTTATGCAATGCATTCTACAAATATCAAAGGGTACTTTAAAGACAATTTTTTTTTAAATTTAATTTACCGGAAACAACAATAAAAGTGGGTGAGTGATTTAAAAATCCATAACGCAGGAAGTTTAAAAATGGCGACTCAACATCCGATAAGGGCACAAATACCCACAAAATGTTATGCAATGCATTCTACACATATCAAAGGGTATTTTAAAGATTTTTTTTTAAATTTAATTTACCGGAAACAACAATAAAAGTGATTTTAAAATCCATAACGCAGGAAGTTTAAAAATGGCGACTCAACATCCGATAAGGGCACAAATACCCACAAAATGCTATGCTATGTGTTCCACACATATCACATAGTATTTTAAAGACTTTTTTTTTTTAATTTACCCATTTTTCACCAAAAAATACCGTCCTCTCCCCTTAACCAACTTCGTCTAGTTTTGGAGTTCTATCAGAGAATTCCATCTCGCTGTTTAGTCGGTGTAGAGCAGGCCTAAACCAACAATAAGCTTATTAAAATCCGTCAGCTAGTCTTTTTCAAGCTCTGATCTGCTCCGACTGCTTTTAAACCGTCTCCTCGTTCATTTCACATAACTGTACACGAGGCAGAGGTTTTTAATTACCAAGCCAAGTTAAATGAGGAAATACGTAGCCTACTGTAACGGCTTATGTTTGCTATCACCATGGAGACGCGTCGCTGTAACTGTCAGTCTCTTGTTTGGTGGCGGAAGCTCGCGTCGTGTTGTGGAGTTGGCTGCCCTGAGGCGCGCTGTCACTCTCCGGGATTATTCAGATTAAAAACTGATTAAAATAAACGAGAGTTATCGAACCGCCGCCACGGTAAGCCCCGGGCAACGGACATCAAGCCAGTGCTGCCAACTCAGCCGCGAATCCGGCTAGCGATAAATTATTGCCATGTTCAGAGATATTAGCGGATGCACTTTTTTCAATGTCACTGCTGCCGAAAAATCTACTTTTAGCCATTTTCTCTCTGAATGTAATTGAAAGGATTTTGTTTAAATTCAGAACATACTTCTTGTGTTCCTTTATCCGGGCAACATGAAATTATAGTCGCGACGCTGTTATTCCAGGCGTGACTCCTCCTCTTTGCTTACGTCTTAGGAAGTGAAGGCTCTATAAAGTCTAGGTAGGTAGTATCGTTCGCCATTTTTGTTCTTTCGTTCCCGAGCTACCATACGAGGAATCTATTTGCCACACCGTTAAACATTATCATGTCGTAGCTCCAATGATAATAAATCAAACACACTGTAATCCAGCAAATAATTGAGCGGCAAATAACGTCTTCGTGTGCTTTCTGCGAACGCTAACGAAAGAGCCAAAATGGCGGGCGATTATATTTATCGAGCCTTAAGAAATGAATAACGTCTTCATAAGCGAATCACAAGACGCACACGTTTAAATGTAGCCGATCTGCAACGCGATTGGCTGCCGGAAATTAGAGCGACGGGACTTTAGATATTAATTTTTAAGTGTTACTGACGATCTATACCTCTTATCTCATTGTAAACCTGGTTTTGAGTTCCTGTAACTGTCGTCTTTAACTGTTTCTTTACACAAAATATAGAGTAAGAAACGTTCCATTGCAGAAAGGGACTTAAGGGTACCCATGAGTTAATTTTGAAGAAAATCTCTCAAAAATCACAATTTTGTTTTCCTACATTATAAAACACTACATATTTCCCTCTACTAAAAAAAAATAGCACCACCGGTATGGTACCGCCATTTTTAAAGTCCATACGCCAATTTAAAAAGCCCCGTTTTGCTTTAAATTTCCAGCTGCGATATGCTCACAAAAATTTACCATTGTTGCTCTCATGGTTCACAAGTTTTTTTTATCCAATTTAATAAACCCTATTTCACCCTGAGGTATATTAGGGTTATAGTTTGCATCAAAATACATATTTTATAACCAATAAACAAGAGTAAAGTGATAACATAAAATAGTGGTCACAGTTACAATTCACATGAATTATGTAGAAGCATGCACATTAGTGAAAGAATGGATTAATGAGATGCTTGAGGAATAATCAATGCAAAAAATATACAAGAATGTCTAACCCTTTCAGAGTAAATCACGATCTTGAAAAGATAATCAATAGGGGCCGTATTCATAGACATTTTTAGCGCGGGCTTCCGGTGGATGATCAGCGTTTTTCGTATTCATAAACCAGTGTTAGCGATAGGATATGATTTGAATTCTGTACTAGTAACCAGTGGATAGCCGGGGCTAGCTTAGTACGCTCGTAGCGCGTGCTACGATATGTCTATGAATAGCACCCTAGTAGATTAATAAAACAAAGTTTCACTTTCATTTTCAAATTAATACTTAATTCATGAACAATGAAATAGTTAAGAGTAATAAAGAGATATTACAAGCAATGATTTACGGTTACAAGTTACATACGTGATTCAGGAACAATTACAATAATTGAAATACGACACAAGTAATGACTTACAACTAACGAATACCGAAATTCTTGATGGGCAATATATAATGGTAGGGGCAATACAAAAGATTTAAAAACAAATGTAAACAGTACAGTAAAGGAATAGTAGAAAAATGACTTAAGATTACAAATTAAACACATTCTTTTTAAAGCATTAGGTAACAACAAAGAGATACTAATAACAATACAATGACTGTAGTTACAGAATAAACACATTATTTTAAAAAACAAACACGCAAAGGATCAATAGCTATTTTCAGGGATCATTCAAAGGAACCATGACTGTAATTCATATCTTCTTGGCGTTATTTTGTATATTATTTTGTGTTTCAATCTATTTCAATTTGTTATTTTTCACTGTAACAACAAAATATGTTTCATAAAGCCTCAAAACATTTCTCTATACTTTTGTATCACGGTACTCTTTGTCAATGGCAACCTGTAATGGTTATAGGAAGAAATATATATAAATAAAAATAAAATAGTTATTAAACACATTATTTTAAAAGCAATAATGGTTCACAAGCTAAGGGCAAGTTTATATTTTTGGGGGGCGAGTAACACAAAAACTTGCGTAACAATTTTTTCGGTCTAATAATTTATGAATAGGCTCATCATATACTTCTTTAATAGCCCTGGGTTTCAATGTAGGTTCATTAGACAAGCCTCTAGAATTTTTTTAATATTCTATTTTTTTAATAAAAATAAATTATTAAGAAACTGAAAAAATATAGTGATGGGTCTCTTTCTGAAATGATTCTACATCACAGCAAGTTCGAAATGCGGCAAAGAAATGATGATGATGATGATGATGATGATGATGATGATGATGAAAGAGAGGAAGTGTAATTATTATGGCGAAATGATTAAGAGGTCCAACGCCAAAAGTTATCCAGCAATTCTGCTTCAATTGTTTGAGAGAAACCTTCGGGAAAATCTCAATCAGGTAACTCGTCCCAACCAGGATTTGAACCTGGGCCCGCTCGTTTCACGGTCAGACATGCTACCCGTCACTCCACTGCGATGGACACGTATGGTCACGTGCTCTTGACCTCCTCGTGTGATTGGCGGGGACAGGCTACGACTGTTTACAGTGTCCAGCTATCCATTGCGCCGTCTTACCTCTTGCGGCCCGCCCTCCTCCTGCGCTTGGGGCCCGGACTGTGCCGCCGGGGGGCGTTGCTCTCCTCCTCCTCCCTGGACAGCGCCTTGTCCTTGTCCGTGCTGCCGCTGTGCTTCACGGCGCCGTCCGCCCTGTTGCTCACGCTCTGTTGCCGCCGCATCTCCCGCTGGCGAGCCACCTGCACTTCCAGCAGGCCCTCTTCCTCCACCTGCAACACCAGCAACGTCACTCACAACCAAGTGGCTGCGCAGTATTTCCATTGATAAATATATAATAGGATGCGAAACTGCGGTCAGCACCATCTGGCGGCAGGGGGCTCAAATAAGATGATCAGCGCCCAACGTCGTAGGTGGTGAACATTAGAACTACGTGTTGGGTAAATTACCCAGAGTTCTCTATTTATCCGTTCGAGATATTGCTCGAGACAAGATGGCAGACAGAAACTTGCTAATAAGTGGACATAAAGTGATACTACCAGGGGCGGTTATGTAGGTGAAGTACGACTTCACCTCTTTACATGTAAAACACAATTTTATCTCTTATTGATAGTTAATTCTAGTTATTACTGGTACCGTATTTCTAAAATAAAAAAAAAACCTTTTCAGTCGTTATGAACAGTGTTTGGTTGTATAAATGGTACCTGTAACCGTCCGCTGAATAGAATAATGTCAACTGTTACGAGCGGTGACTATTGGAACTTACAATACTGTAGAGGTGAAATTATTTGGGCTCTCATTCTCATACAGCACTTGGTTTCCATGGTAACGTGACGTCACGCACTAAAGAAAGATTGTATGAGTGAAATGCGTTTCTCAGTCTTTCAGTTACGGAGAACTGTCAGATTTGTTATAGTTGGAGCAACCAGTTTGCAGATCTAAAGGTACTAACAATAGAGAAGAGTTGAAGTTGGTCTCCAAGGTCGGGGGCTATTATAGGGCTGTGAAATTTTACAGTACTATGTACTACCTGACTCGAGAATAGTATCCTCATTCCTTGTGTCCAAGCAGTCATCCCTGCAACGGTAAATTAGCTGGCTCTATGTTATTTTATCAGGAATACACCCCACATAGTTTTGGATAAGAGATATACTCTCCACCCTCAGTTAAACTCAGACATTTTATGAAGACATTATCGACAGATTTGCGGCTTTAAAAGATAGGCGGATAGATTTGGTATGCAAGAAATTGGATGAGTCCTGAAATAAATTAATTTTTTTGTTTGCATGTGTTCTACAACTAGTAAAATTATACGTAATTTACGAATAGTAGGCCTACTCATTATATTGGTAAAACTGTTCATGCATTTGTGTATGTGAACAGCATTTCACCTATTTTTTTACGACGAGCCGCTACTGGATACTACGTGTGTGTATAAGCAGTGATGTTTATGGACGTTGTAAAAATAGTATTGTTGAATGTATTGTAAAGTAATAGTAATATAACAAATTGAACTATCTAAGTAGTTCTTGCAGACTTTTCCATTGCGCTGTACAATAAATACCGAAAGAATACAATCCCAATTATCTCACCTTTTGCTTTATTTTTTGTCTCTGTCTGGTTATATTTTAATCGGGTAGTGTAAAATAGATCGTCTCTTTTATCTTCCTGTTGGCTCCGGTAAGAATTTTCAGTAGAAGATGTTGTGAGGAATAAAAATGTAAATGTTTTATTTTAAATTGGGTTAGTTTTGAAATCGATGAGGGTGGGAGGGAATACTTTCTGCACAGTTCAACATTTTCGTCACTAGGCGCGCTGCTAAATGCATGGAGTAATTAGTTACTATTTTCGCTACTTGGTGCGCTGCTAGATGTAATAACGCCCCTCCTCCCAACAGGTGGCAGCAAGATCAATTTTTACAACAGCGCCACTAGTATGTGTTACGGGAAACTCAGTCAGTTTCGCGTCCTATTATATATTTATCCATGGTATTTCGCTGACCGTTGAATATTTCGTTTGTAGTAGTAATATACACAATGGGCCAAAAAAAGGCACAAAATTTAAATGATAATATTCCAGTAGCTAATGATTTAACTTCAAAGTTTTTTCACAGGCAAATTTCACAGTCCTTGTAGACTGGGAAAGTAGTGTAATATTTATTTTTTTCCCCATTTATTAAACATTATTTTTAATTTTTTGTAAGGCAGTGAAAAATCGATCGTTTATGCCGAACTAAGCATTACGGTCTTATGAGTTCAGCAGGCCAAGCCGTTTGTTGTGCTATCATCATTTGTTTTCTTCCGTTTTGAGTTCTCATTTTGTGAATAATGGGCCGCTTAACGAACGAAGACAAGATTTTCATTAAACATTTGCACCAATATGATAATTTATCTGCCCGTCAAATTGTAAGGAACTACGCCCAGCGAGAATGGTCTGTTTCAAGTGTACAACGATTGATTAGCAAGATACGGACATGATATCCCTCCTGAGAGATTATTGCGTGAAAGATCGCATTTCTCAGATTCTCTGATGGTTTCCGTTGGAGTTACAAACGAGATCTTAACCCTATGGACTATTTTGTACGGAGTCAAATACAAAAAGCAGTTTACTACAAAACAAGAATTCGTAATATTTAACATTTAAGACAACGCCTTGTTGAATGTTAGGATCGGCTTGATCAAAGACAGATATCCAGTGCTATTGGACAATGCAGAAGACGCCTACAAATGGTTGTGCGGGCAAATGGCGGTCACATAGAGAATCATTTTTAATTTTGATTATTTGAAAGATCATTAATTATTATTAATTTTATCAGCTTTCAGTTTCTGCATTTTGAATAATAAATTGTCTTCAAAAACCACATTTTTCGCATCATTGTGTATTGATCACCATAAGATTTTAATTGAGCCTAAAAAAACATAATGAAAGTCCTGCTCATACTTCTTTCCAACAGTGTATTCATTATAAAATAATGTTATGTATTTCCTAAAATGGAATATTTCTAATTTTGTGACTTTTTTTGGCCCACTGTGTATATTTCTACGTCATATGTACAGTATGTCATAATTAGTAGCCAAGCAACAATAATTTGTTGTGGACAAATGCATTGAGACGGAGGGACATCATTTCCAACATATACCGTAGCTGTCAATGGCAGATCCCCTTTTAAATTGAATGTCCTGCATAACTAAAGCCTCAATCACTGAAAATTAAAATAACATAAACACAGAAGTTTGCGGCCAGGTTACCAAATGGGATCATTCACAATGATTCACATGAACATTGACATTAACATTACCGTTAGACGTTAACATGGAAGTTGCAAACTACAAACTTTCGTGTTCATGCTTACGTGACTTGAAAACAATACACAATCGTAGAGCGCAAAAGGGCCGTATTCATAAACGAGACTTTGGATGAGGACTTCCCAAAGTCGAGTTTCGTAGTAAAGTTTAACTTTTTTAAAAGTCCTATTCATAGACAATACTTCTGAGACTTTGACTTTGACTTTGGTAAGTCGAGATTTGACGATATTATTCTAATGTTGGCAATCAAAATCACTGTCTTCTAAACGAATTAAATTAATAGATAGTTGAAATAGAGTAGGCATTGCAACAATCAAAGCCATCTTTTGAGTCACAAATCAATGAAACAATTGAACATCGGTACATGTTAAGCATTGTTAATATTTCTTGCAGCTTTACATAAGAATAATATTATTCGAGGGCTTATTGTGAAACTAACGTTAAGTACAAAAATTGACAATTTTAGGTCTTTACACCAATCGATAATAATTTGTTCTTCTACCTGGCCACAAAAAATCAGTTCATAACTACAAAACATGATGGTATAGTTTATCTGAAATAGTATTGCCTGTTAAGAATTTTGTTGTGAATATAACATCTATTGTAGTTACTTTAGTTTCACATTAAGCCCTGAAATTATTTCATTTTAAAATAATTTTGTTGTGAAGATATGGAAGACAAGATGCCACCAATGACAGACTATGAAAGAGACATATTATCCATCTGACAGTTGGCAGAGTTATTCCGTGCATGTATGCAGAAACTACTTAAAAATTATCTGAAATCAATATGCAGAAAACATTATTATGACGACCGCATGGATTTTAAATTAACTGCATTTCCAACTGTATAACCTGTCCTCTATAGAATTAAATAGTAAGAATCAATATTAAGCTATTAATCCTTACCTATAGCTTAAAATCGCGATGAAATAAGTTGTATTATTTATTGGTGGAACAGATAATCCTCTTTGATTATTCATCAATGAAAGTTGAAACATGACGAGGATATTTAATACTGTCTGTTTATCAAATCTGTACCTTGATTTGAATTTATAATCTATAATAATACGCTAAGGAACTTGAGCAGCTTCATAATCTCCTGGATGTCTTCAATATTCTCGGCAAATTCAACAATTTTCCAAATATCAGTCATTTTCCTTAGGTCCACGAACGAAAGTCAAAGTCTAGATTTTCGGCGACTTTGAAGTAAAGTCACGATTGAAGTTAAAGTACCTCAAAGTGTAGACTGTGAATAGGAAAGTGCTGACTTTATACTTTCCAAAGTCAACTTTGGTCTAAAGTCTCGTCTATGAATACGACCCCAAAGTACGAAATGACGTCGTTGTTATGTTTCCATGGTTACCAAGTATCTTTGCGGTTATGTTTATGTTTACATGGTGATTGATATTTAACGCTTACGTTATGTTTAAAATTGCGAATGGATCTCAAGCAACGATAAGCTACACACCTGCAGTCCTTCCAAAAGGATCTCTTTCTTATATTTCTCCACTTCTTCCATGTAACTCTTGTTCTGCTTTTGGCGCTCCCACTCCAGTTCGAGGCCCGTGTTGGGCAGAGCTATGTCCCCCAGGAATCCATCTGAAAGAAAGAGACACGAATCAGCGATGTGCTAACGTTCTCGGTGACTCAATAAATTAATGGAATGTCATACTATTGTTCACATCATAAATTCAAATAAATTATACCATATATTTACTTTCTCATTTTACATTATACCAGCCGTGGCGAGAACGTGACTCGCGAGACATTGTGGCTCGTAGTGATAGCTGTGCATTTCGCTTGCTTCTAACCTCCGCCAACCCCCACCCTCTCACTCACTGGAGTCAAACTCCGTTCCATTTGTATTTGTCTCTGACCTGCGAGTGGCATATGTCTCTCTCGAAACCATGTACGAAAGTTCCAAGTAGGATGGGAGGACGCATTTTTTTGCTGTCAATATGATGAGAATATTAAATGTATGATTTGTTCACAAGTATTACGAGGAAAACGGTTGTATAACATAAAACGGCATTATACTACATGTTACTGATGAAACATTAAAAGGTTAAGTGTTATTGTTGTTATCATCATCGTCATCTCTGTACGTTGACCCTTTTTCAGCGGATGTACGAATAATACTGTTATCTCTTCAATTTGAACTCACTGATTTACAATGTGATGTCAAATGAAAGCTAGATGTAAGGACTTGACAAATGTTGAATTTTCAAATCTTTGCCAAAAAATAAATATCCGAAGCTTCGTTCTTTCGCTTGCTCTGTTGAAGCCATGTTCGCTACAACTTACGTTTGTCAAAAATTATTTTCAACAATTAAAATAGTAAAAACCAAATTTAGATCACGACTGACAGAAAATTATGTTCGTGATCAACTACGACTGGCAGTAAGTGACAGAATTCCTGATTTTAAAACTTTGTCGCAGAGACATTCTGAAGACAGTTAATTTTAGGTTGTGATATTGTTCATTTATTTTTCATTTCTTTCTTCGTTACACGTACTAAACATTAGTTTGTAGCCTTGTATTGTATAAAATTATATTTAAGTGTTTGACGTAAGGAAAATGAAAATCCGTTACTAAGTCAGACAGTTGCTTCACTTCCCCTTCGGGTGTACGCCTCCCTCCATAGGTGCTATGCACGTTGCAGGTTACACAGTGGCTCGGCGCACGATTACATTTTCGCCACCGCTGCATTACACTCATGGAAAGATACCCAACAAAAAAAAGTGAAAGAGGACTACGTAAGTTTCACGTTTTAGCTATCTACGCTGTATCTTTCAACGATAAGACAAAATAAGGTTTAACAATTTTTTATTGCATGCTATACAAATGATGACATGAATTTAAGTTACTCCAATATTTCACTTCAGACAAACTGTCTACATAACCACTAGCGTAGACGAGCCACATCATCGACAAATAGTAGCCTATATGCCTAGAAGAGGATATTCAATGGATATTCCACCGTGTCCTGAAACTTAACATTTCTAACGTTTTGGGGACTACTAAAATTTCCATCGCTAGGGCAAAATGGTACGACCTAATGGCCACCTAATCTTTAGGGCTCGTTAGGTATTCTGGGCTGCTCGAAGCAACTGGCAGTAATCTTTATCTACTTACTTCTCATATAATGTGGGCTAACAACTCTACACTGGGGTCAAAAGAGACAACCGACAGAACATGAAAATATGTGCCATGTATATAAGAGAAATGTACAATATGTGACACAGTTTAATACATACGGATTTAATACAGGAAATCAATTATTATTTGTAAATTTTATCTTCTCCGTATGTTTTGGAAGATAATTTTATACGGAAAAATGTTAAAGGAACTATGAATATATCGAAATAAACTAAAAACTATTTTATTATATTAATAGATTCAGACGAATTAATAAAATAAAATTATAAAATGTGACTTCATTTGCTTTACTTAATATTTTTCATTTGTTTCTTCTACAGTCATTTCTTTTATTTCTGTTTTATTTAACATTGGGTTTCATAGGGCCGTGGCAG
Organism: Periplaneta americana; assembly: GCF_040183065.1. Taxonomy (NCBI): domain Eukaryota; kingdom Metazoa; phylum Arthropoda; class Insecta; order Blattodea; family Blattidae; genus Periplaneta; species Periplaneta americana. The sequence goes on from NC_091130.1 coordinate 154,042,829, forward strand.
AAATAACATTTTTTTTTTTTTTCGTTGTTGGTAACTCTAAAGCATCTATATGCTTTATGGTTGTGCTAACAGATGGAGTTACTTGTCAACAATGTGACGCTGAAACGTGTGTTCAGGTTACTGCCCAGCGACAGTCCTGATGTATTTTATATTTGTGATGATTGGTTAATTAATATTAACCCGGCACACTCACAATCACACTCACATTCATACAAATTTCCAGACTCTAGACACCCAGGGAATTCTTCTTCTTCAAGAAAAATTCACCGAGAGCCGAGCCCGGTAATCAAACCCGGGACCTCCTGATCTTGAAACCAGCATGCTGACCAACAGACCACGGAGGCAGTCAACATAAAATTAAATTCTAAAATTACTGATACATTATGAAAAAAAAAAAAAAGGCAAAATACAACATATATTTCAAAATTTTACAGACAGTATCCTATAATTTCATTTGAGAGAGAGAGAGAGACAGACAGACGGACAGACAGACAGACAGAGACAGAGAGTGAGAGAGAGAGAGGGAGGGAGTAAAGCATTGGTAACTATTTGTTAGCAAAGAGAAGAAATATCGGAAGACAGTAGCTATATGTAAATGCATTTATTAATGAATAAGTAATCGTTATTGTTGGAATTGCCTAAATAAAGAGAAGACATCCCGAATGGCCGGGTGGTGCAATATTGCGATAACATACCCTCTTGAAATATAAAAACAAATGAGGATGGATCCGCCAACATAAGAAGCATAGTCGCGCATTCCATTTGATCAATGTTGTACATAGAACAAATTAAGGGGAGAGGATGGTATTTTTTTAAACTTTTTCCTATTTGGTATAAAATAGTAATTTTTTGTATTTAAAAAGAGCTCATAGCTGTAGCAACTCAACCAAAAATAAATATTTTGAAAAAAAGTTATTTGGGAGCCCAGATTTGAATAAAAATATATACCCAATGCAGGATTTTACTAAAACAGATATATCTAAACCATTTTTAAATGTAGATTCACCCAGTTTTTTGCAATGTACTTGGAAAAACATGTTCTACAAATTGTCTGTAACAGAATTTTAATATTAATCCTTACGTTTGTAAAATAAACAATTAAAATTTAATAACAATTTTCTGAATTCCTTTCTTGCAAACAAACGGACGTAGTTTTACAATAAAATCAATTAACAAAATTCTGTTACAGAGAAAAGTTTTCTAATAGTCTCAAGAATGTGTGTTCTAAATTTCATGCATGTATCTTTAATAGTTCAGAAATTATATCCATTTTTGTCTGGGAATGTAGCAAAAAAATGAAGTTACCGTAAACCGATAAAAGGGGACGAGTGATTTAAAAATTCATAGCGCAGGAAGTTTAAAAATGGCGTCTCAACATCCGATAAGGGCACAAATACCCACGAAATGTTATGCAATGCATTCCACACATATCAAAGAGTATTTTAAAGATTTTTTTTTTTTTTTTTGAAAATTCAATTTACCGGAAACAACAATAAAAAGGGGCGAGTGATTTAAAAATCCATAACGCAAGAAGTTTAAAAATGGCGTCTCAACATCTGATAAGGGCACAAATACCCAAAAAATATTATGCTATGCATTCCACACATATCAAAGAGTATTTTAAAGAAAAAATTTTTTTGAAAATTCTATTTACCGGAAACAACAATAAAAAGGGGCGAGTGATTTAAAAATCCATAACGCAAGAAGTTTAAAAATGGCGTCTCAACATCTGATAAGGGCACAAATACCCAAAAAATATTATGCTATGCATTCCACAGATATCAAAGAGTATTTTAAAGAAGAAAATTTTTTTTGAAAATTCTATTTACCGGAAACAACAATAAAAAGGGGCGAGTGATTTAAAAATCCATAACGCAAGAAGTTTAAAAATGGCGTCTCAATATCTGATAAGGGCACAAATACCCAAAAAATATTATGCTATGCATTCCACAGATATCAAAGAGTATTTTAAAGAAAAAAATTTTTTTTTGAAAATTCTATTTACCGGAAACAACAATAAAAAGGGGAGAGTGATTTAAAAATCCATAACGCAAGAAGTTTAAAAATGGCGTCTCAACATCTGATAAGGGCACAAATACCCAAAAAATATTATGCTATGCATTCTACAGATATCAAAGAGTATTTTAAAGAAAAAAATTTTTTTTTGAAAATTCTATTTACCGGAAACAACAATAAAAAGGGGCGAGTGATTTAAAAATCCATAACGCAAGAAGTTTAAAAATGGCGTCTCAACATCTGATAAGGGCACAAATACCCAAAAAATATTATGCTATGCATTCCACAGATATCAAAGAGTATTTTAAAGAAAAAATTTTTTTTGAAAATTCTATTTACCGGAAACAACAATAAAAAGGGGTGAGTGATTTAAAAATCCATAACGCAAGAAGTTTAAAAATGGCGTCTCAACATCTGATAAGGGCACAAATACCCACAAAATATTATGCTATGCATTCCACACATATCAAAGAGTATTTTAAAGAAAAATTTTTTTTTGAAAATTCTATTTACCGGAAACAACAATAAAAAGGGGTGAGTGATTTAAAAATCCATAACGCAAGAAGTTTAAAAATGGCGTCTCAACATCTGATAAGGACACAAATACCCACAAAATATTATGCTATGCATTCCACAGATATCAAAGAGTATTTTAAAGAAAAATTTTTTTTTGAAAATTCTATTTACCGGAAACAACAATAAAAAGGGGTGAGTGATTTAAAAATCCATAACGCAAGAAGTTTAAAAATGGCGTCTCAACATCTGATAAGGGCACAAATACCCAAAAAATATTATGCTATGCATTCCACAGATATCAAAGAGTATTTTAAAGAAAAAATTTTTTTTGAAAATTCTATTTACCGGAAACAACAATAAAAAGGGGTGAGTGATTTAAAAATCCATAACGCAAGAAGTTTAAAAATGGCGTCTCAACATCTGATAAGGACACAAATACCCACAAAATATTATGCTATGCATTCCACACATATCAAAGAGTATTTTAAAGAATTTTTTTTGAAAAGTTACTCATTTTTCACCAAAAAGTACCATCCTCTCCCCTTAAGCTCTTTAAACATGGAGGGTGGGATCGACGCAACTCCCATAAGGGGCAATGTTATAATTCTTTTTACAATTTTTCCCGAATGGTACGCAGAAACATTAGGTAACCAACCAAACGCGAATCGAAACAAAGACTAAAAGAAAGCGACCCGCTCGCTCATGCCGGTAGCCATGACGACAATGGTGATGACTTCACGTGATGTAGATATGTAGTATTTACTGCATGAAGTGCACAGTTTTGAAAATGCTCTCAACTCAGATCAGTGCCGCAGATGCTTATGAATAAATTTGCATAAATATTACAGTCAGTCTTCGCGGAGAAGTCGTCAAAGAAAGTTGAAGCCCTCACTCTGCGTCAGCGGTTCTATTCTCCTAATTTGATACAATTCTTCTGGTTCTGTCAATTGGTGTTGTGACTTCTCAGTTCTTTGTGTTGAAGAAATTCTTAAGAAACAATAGAAGCCGTCAGAACCGTCCACAACTGAAGAATCAGGAGAAGCGAAGACTTCTCTTTCACGATATAGAACTTTGTTCTGCTAAAAGTAAAGATTTCTTCATCCGAGAGAAATGTATTGTCCGAGAAGTCTAAACATCTCCAACTGTCTGTTTTAGCTTCGATCATCGTTGGTAAATGGTGGACGTATTTCGTTGCTCGGAACGACAAGATAATGGAAAGAACAAAACCGACTGAATAGGTCAATATGAAAGAACTCATTTCTTTTGTCGCTTCACTTACTTCTTACTAGAAAATAGTTTTCGCTACAAAAAATAATAATAACGAAAAATAAGAAATAAAAAATTCATGAAATATGCTTTTTTGCACGATAGCTTCTTGGTTGTATTTACAGTTATTGTTGTTAGGCCTTGAAAGTTAGACTCCTCACACAGAAAGTTGTTGCTAGGGAAACCGTTCTTCATAACATAAAACTATACTGAAATAGATCCATTACAGTTTACCATTAAAGTGCAGTTTTGCGAAGGCTTTGGAATAAAATTGCTCTAAATTTTCAATGCAAGATATATTGTAATACTAATAATAATACTAATAATAATAATAATAATAATAATAATAATAATAATAATAATAATAATAATAATAATAATAATAACAATAATAACAATAATAATAATAATAATAATAATAATAATAATAATTCTTTATTTATACTGGCAGAGTTAAGGCCATAGGGCCTTCTCTTACACTCTACCAGGTCACAAAGTACACAAGCAGTTAAAATTTAACAAAAAGTTAAAGAACAGAATACTAACATATTACAAAAATAAATAAATAAATGATAATAATAATAATAATAACAATAATAATAATAATAATAATAATAATAATTCTTTATTTATACTGGCAGAGTTAAGGCCATAGGGCCTTCTCTTACACTCTACCAGGTCACAAAGTATACAAGCAGTTAAAATTAAAAAAAAAGTTAAAGACCAGAATACTAACATATTACAAAAACAAATAATAGTATAATGAAATCGACACTAAACAACATGAAAATAATACCATAATAGAAAAAAATGAAAGTAAAATACATTGGAATATAGTGAAAGCAACTCATTTAGTACAAAGGGTTAATATGAAAAAACATAAGGAAGAATATATCAAAATGGAATGTAATAAAATAATAATAAAAAAGAAAATGAAATACGAAAATTAAATAAAATTCACGATAAAAAGGCTATGATAATAAATTCATCGGCTGATAAAGAGAACAAAAAGGGGAAAGGAAGGAAAAATAAATATATAGCCTAAATTTTTACAAAACTATGGCAGAGAAAAGGGCTTATAACTGAAAGAAATCTAATTCAAAAAGTGCGATTTTAATTTATTTTTGAAACTAGACAATGTCCGACAGTCTCTGACATGTTGTGGTAGAGAGTTCCAGAGATGAGCTGCACAGACGGTGAAAGATGAAGAGTAGAAGGATGTTCTGTGTTTTGGAATGGAGACTGTGATATGATGTTGTGGGCGAGTATCTATTTCGTGATATGAGGACAAATGTTGAAAACGAGAAGCTAAGTAGCTAGGGTTAGAGGTTTGAAGAATACTGAAGAGTAAAGTGAGACAGTGAATAGTTCTTCGCTCCTTGAGACGGACCCAATTGTACTTGCAATTTTAAAAATATGATCGTGCAAAAAATGTTGTACAATACACGTTTGTGCGAGATCGTGCGTATTTGCTTGTTTTCCGCACAGAACCAATACGCGGTAAGTGTGAAATACCACATTCAGTATTCCCAACCTAACACACATAACAATTTCCCTCTTCTTACCGCTTAACCGCGACATTCATTTTACTGCTTTAGGCTTTTAACATATTATTTTTAGAGATCTTTAACATGGTAATAATTATAAATTGGAAACTTACCACTGCAATTTCACCTAAATTGCAATGTTAATTTTTGTTTTTAAATATTTACAAAAATTAAGTAAAGTCTATTACTCCACGAAACTTATTGCATTCCTGATACAAGTAACATTAAGGAAGCCGTGAAAAAATCAACAAGATTCCAGATGCCGATGTTATTACTGCAATATGTTATATAAATAATATTGTTAAAATATTAAAATGAAAAATAAATCATTACATAACCTTACCGTTTGTTTTAAGTTCGCATTTATAGACTGGGGGGGGGGAAAGACACGTATATCACGGCCTGCTGGAGTATAGTAAACACAGAAAACATTTTATAGCAACAATGTTGAAGAAAGATATTTTGGTTTTCCGAAGTTGCAGTCATTAAACAGAAACCAACATGGAGATTTCATTGCAACTAATTAGAAATTCGTCTTTCAGGTATGTAATAAACGATCTTCGCACAAAATAATGTACGATACACGAGCGGTATGTTTGTTTTCATGTTCTCGGAAATTAAAAAAGCTCAACTACGTTTCGCTTTTTCAATCTTTTCTTCAACCATGAAAACGTCAACATACCGCTCTTGTAACGGATATTACTATTGTGAAGTGCATTGCAAAATCTCGTCCTTGTCGTTTTTCAAACTTTTCCCAACCTTGTATCGTAATATACTATTGCGTCGAAATATGCATAACTGTTCAAAATATGCACATGCAGCCCCGTTAAAAATAGGAATTTTTATTTATTTCTGATAGCATTCACAAACCGCAACGAAAACTAACAAAAACATTACTGGAAAAATTGCGAGTCTTTTCCATAGTAACTCGACCGTGTATAGTCCTGGTGAAATATGAAAATCAAATTTATTTCCCGTTACTTTTATAACCGACAAAGCTGCCAACACACATTATTTATTCACGGCTGTATCAACAGATCTCCATTTTGTGGTGTTTTTGTTACAACGGCTCTCGTAACTTACTGTTATTGCCGCATTAAAAACTGTGAAAGTGCCTGTCTGTGTGTCCCGGATGATTACCTTACAAACAATGAACATAAACAAAAGCCATAAAGACGGAAAGTGACGGATTCTGGCTAATGACCGGAGTTAACACGTGAAGCAGCAAATTCTAAGACAAATGAATAGCGACAATGTAATGGCGTCGGCAACGATAATCCCCGTGTGATAGATGTCGCGCTGGTAGCTCGCGATTACGCCGTAATCCCGCACTTGGCAATTTAATTACGCAGTTTGCATTCAAATTAATGTAGCCGCAGCTGCTGTTCATTTTAATGATCCGATGCAGACCGGGACAACATCCACAGTCAAGTTCACAGCCGCTTCCCTATTACATTACGTACGTATGTATACCGTACTGCGTGTTTTTCTAGATAACCTTCGTATAAAAACAACCGAGAAATGACTTACTCAGTGGGCCATGTTTAGGAATTAGCAGGCTTTGAAAATTGTAAAACAAGAGAACATCATTAAATTTCATGGTTGCTAAGTCAAAGCTTGATGTTAGGATACGGCATAAAATTTATTTTTAAGTTTACTTATACACCTTTTAACATTTTTGGTCATATCGCGTATTAGGATCTTCGGGTATACCAGCAGGCCGTGGTTACTGCTGTCAGCGAATAGGGATTATAAAGAATGGACACTCAGCGAATTTTCCTGTGTTTTGTTCGTTGCTTACGGGATTATACAAGCTGGCGCATAGCACGGTCAAGAGTAGGTCTCTGTGAGTCATGACAATTTCTGCCGCTAGGTTCGCCTCTCTGCCCTATGAAATGATGAATAGTACCATTACAAAGCATTGTGCATCGTGAAAATAGTTCGATTAATTGTGCATTACTGATTGAGTACGAATATTATAAATATGCCAAGCATATTACAGTGTTATTTGAAGTTTGTTCTGCTAAGTTATATTCGAAAATTGTCTGTGTTTTGCTATGTGAAGAACTCTGTACCAACAGGTCGTATCTTTATAGGTTAAGGTAAATGTCAAAGTTCTCTCATATAACAAGCAATGCTATGTTAAAAGTGGCGAATTGCATTTTCCGACTCTCGAATGATGTGACCCGAAATGTAAAATAATTTCATGCATTGTTTCACTTACCAAGCATTACTGATATAGGCCTAATGAAAATGTGAACGACGTGATGTAAACATTGAAGATAATGTTGTTACTGTTTTCCCTTTCTCTTTTAGAAAATACCGACAAAAGTAATGAATTATCTTCATGCTGTACTTATTAGGTAATTAATGTGTATTTGTCTGTATTTTAGACCTGTGTATTGTTACGTAATTATCAGTGAATTAGGTTAGAGAACTTAACAAGGTTAGTATGAGATTAGGTAATGCACCTCAAACTGTAACTAATAATGGCTGCTGCCGAAATAGGCTGAGGTGGTTATCGTGTGAAACAAATTATATCTGGAATATCTAGTTTTATTATATACGGATACCGTACGTAAAGTTTTTTTTTTGTTTTTTTTTTTTTTTTTTTTGTTTTAGCATGTGTTTGTAATTTTGTGAGGTTATGTCTAGCCTAATTTCTTTTTATTCTTGTATCATTACCAATACATTAATTTATTTTATATTCATTTCAGGTGTTACATCTATGGTGGCAACTCTACTTATGTTAGGATATGAAGTAACAGTACATATTCAACTTCATCATTTGCTAAAAATTAAAGAAAACTGTATGTGTTCGACTCATTCCATCGTCATTTCTTCTTATGTATGTGAACCACGTTCGTTCTAAAAGTGCTACAATAAATGAACACTATAGACAACGTGATGGAACAATTTACAAGTTACTGTTAAAATGCTCAACATTTTCAAGTGGTGCTATACCCATTGTTTCAAAATGTACATACATATTTTTACATTTCTATAAGAGGTGTCATAAATTATTTCAGCATATTTGTAAATTCTTCAAAATTAATTCTTCTAATTAATACCATACAGTAATGAAATAATATAGCCTAGGCCTATATGTGATTTTATACTACCGGTATTGATGTTGATCTTGGTAAATTAATCCAATTTCACAGTGTTGTCTTTTGTATTGTGGTTCATAACAATTATAACAGTATGTACGTGGAAATGTTTTTAAAATAATAAATTGTAGCTCATGATTTTAAGTGGTCGTTTCAATGGGAGGTTATATTGGAAAGATGATCACAAATGGATAATTTACTTGCAAGATACAAGAACTGAATATAAGTGAGTGTTCCGTTGAAAGTGAAAATTTCGTTTTACAAGAGCTAAGTAGGCGTACACGCACTAAAATACTACAGCGTTTACTATTACTATGCTCAATAGATTAATCAGTAGGCCTATAGAAATGTTTTCACCACTGCAAGAAAAAATCGCGCAATAATTATACTTCTCAGTTATTGTGACGTCCGTATTTTTTTTAAAAAGAGAGGGAAAAGTTAGGCCTTCTTGCAAATGCGTAATTATGAATTCAAGGAAATTAAAGATAATGCAGTACCTTAATTAGTTGCAATATCTTATTTAATAACAATATTAATAATATTAGGTGAAAAGGGTAGGCTATAGTGCGTATATGTAAGATGTCAAGTTAATTTATTTCCGGAAATGTTTGGTGTATGAACTGAAGTACAGAGCAGACAGTCCCTCAGTTTATATGTAATATGTTTTAATATCAAGAATGACAGCCTTTTATTGTAATATAATTGAGGAGTAGAAGTTTGGAAATTACGTCTATTGTCCATAAAATATTGTACGAAGCATTTAATAAGCAATGATGAGTCCTTTAAATGTCCCAAATGTCAATGTCTTTTAAGTGTTCTGCTATGAATATATAGGGCAGAACAGCGCTCCGAGCGGCGGAATTGGCATTACGAGGGAACCACTTCAGACTCGTTTTTCAAGCTCTATGCGCCAGCTTGTATAATCTCGTAAGCAACGGTTTTGTTTCTCTGTGCGCCAGAGTTTAATTCCACTTTCAAGCGCTAGAGGTTAGTGTAATCGAGCATAAACTAAGATAATAATTGAGAATAGAGTTGATACACAGAATTCAAACATCGCCTACCTTATTGCATAATCCAGTAACGCTTTGCTTCAAATAAATTCAAGTTAACAGCTTTTCCTTATTTCTCAGTGACGAACTACTTGTAATAATAATTTTTTATATTTCAGATATAATAAATTATATTATAAAATAGTATAATACATTATAAAATTATGTATCAAATTCGTTTAACATATTTTGTATATAATATAATATAGGCATATGGTTTTACTTCTATTAAGAGTTTTGTTTTTCCATTTTCACCGCTATCAAATCATTACATAGTTTAATTGTTGTTGGGGTCAACGTCTCAACTCTCATTATAAAGGAACTCTAGAGTCTAGACATTACAGTTAATGACGGATTTATTATTTTATGGATCCAATTTATTTTATTTGAGTACATAATGTACCTAGATGTATTAATTGTGTGTTATATTTCTGCTGTGTGGACTGCTAGATGGTGTGATGTCAGCGCCAACTCTAGGGAGAAAGCAGAATCTCACGCTCTAGCTGGAGTGAAGGTCATTGAAATCAGCCCGGCTACATCAAAGGTACCGACGCTAAGTGTCCATTCTTTATCATCCCTATTCGCTGGGTAACCTTCGTATAAAAACAACCAAGAAATGACTTACTCAGAGGGCCATGTTTAGGAATTAGCAGGCTTTGAAAATTGTAAAACAAGAGAACATTATTAAATTTCATGGTTGCTAAGTCAAAGCATGATGTTAGGATACGGAATACAATTTTTTTTTCGGAATATGTATGATAAGACTTTCTTGTGTTAAATTCTAACGTACCTTGTTTACATGTTTCGACCTATTTATGGGTCATCTTCAGAACTGGTCGTTGTTGGTCTTGGCGCCTCTTGTTTCCTGTGAGGGTGCGTTCCTGTGGTATAGTGTAGAGTCAAAGAGTGTATGTGTTTTGAAATTGAGTTGTGTGTTGAGAATTCCATTGGGTTGTGTTTTCGTGTGTCTGTATATTTCATATTGTTCTAGTGTGTTTAGTTTCTGGCTTTTTGGTTGGATGTGCAGTATTTCCATGTCTGTGTTGATGTCTCTGTAGGTGTGGTTGGCATTTGTGATATGTTCTGCATATGTGGAGGTTTTTTGTAATTTTGTTATGGCTGTGATGTGTTCTCTGTAACGTGTTTGAAATGATCTGCTTGTCTGTCCTATGTAGAAGTTGTTGCAAGTGTTACATTTGAGTTTGTATAAGCCTGTGTGGTTGTATTTGTTTGTTTGTGTTGTTTGTGTGTTGAGATGTTTTTGTAGAGTGTTATTTGTTCTGTACGCGATGTTGTAATTTAATTTGTAATGTAATTTAATGCCAACCACACCTACAGAGACATCAACACAGACATGGAAATACTGCACATCCAACCAAAAAGCCAGAAACTCAACACACTAGAACAATATGAAATATACAGACACACGAGAACACACCCCAACGAAATTCTCAACACACAACTCAATTTCAAAACACACACACTCTTTGACTCTACATTATACTACACGAACGCACCCTCACAGGAAACAACAAGAGGCGCCAAGACCAACAACGACCAGTTCTGAAGATGACCCATAAATAGGTCGAAACATGTAAACAAGGTACGTTAGAATTTAACACAGGAAAGTCTTACCATACATATTCCGAAGTGATACAATGTTGAAAGTTGTGCAATCAAGATGTACAATTTTTTTTTTGTTAAGTTTGTTTATATACGCTTTAACATCTTTGGTCATATCGCGTATTAGGATCTTCGGGTATACCAGTAGGCCGTGGTTACTGCTGTTGAATTCCTGTTCCTTTTGTGTGTTATAGGTGGCTTGTGTTCACGTAACTGATTTTAGATTTTGATTAATGTTTACGATATTGGTGATTGAGGCGGTGATGAATCAGGGTATGTAAATTTCCAATCCGACATTTGCCGGCACAGATGCATAATAATAATAATTTATTTATTTAATCTGGCAGAGCTAAGGCCAGTAGGCCTTCTCTTCCGCCCAGCCAGACTCTAATTCTAGGGGCCAATCTCCCTATTATGAATGCTACTATCGATATGTATTGTTGTTATAATCGACACAAAATATGTTGCCAACTTCTAAATTAACAGTCAGTGTTATATTGTTGACTTGTAGCCTACTTCAAAATGGAAATAATGGCAGTAATGGTAAAATATATTTTTCCTGGACCAAAAATATAATACAAACTGACTAAAATCACAACAGTAGTAACAAACTGTTTAAACTTTTTATTTAATTTTTTAATTTGGTAGCATTTAATTCTTATCGAATATCGAATGATAAAAACGCTAATCGAACCATTACTTCCGCTGACCTTTTCTTGCGTATAATGTGTGATGGGTAGCTCCATAATGCATCTGTTCCTGTTTGCCTTTGTGACTGAAGGAAACAGGAATAGAAAATTATTATGTGCAGTAACAAGTAGATATCCAGTTACTGATTTTAATTGTCACAAATTTCCTGATATTTTCAATATTTTGAACATTAAATTATCTTAAATAAACGGAATTTTCTCTTGAAAAGTTGGCATATTTCTAATCACTGCTTAACATCAGTTTACATATATTTAGAAAAAGGTTTGAAAAGTACTCTCAACAATCCACAAAACGGGGAGAGTTCAATTTGATCCCAAGCAGGAAATCTTACACCGGTTTACAGCACTTAACTATCTTGCTCTTGATATAAAAACCAGGGATAGTTTCAACATTTGAATATGACAAACGAAATCGTCGATTAGATAAAATATCTTTGTATGTCGAAAACCCTTTCTCAGTATGAATGTTTGAACTTCCGTCTGATTCAGACAGCTTGTAAATTATAGCTTGTAAGCAAACTCTTCTTCGTTCTTTGCAAAGACGTCGTAGGATGGTTGTTACAGGTAACACTGCCTCAAGAGACAGCCAAATTCAATTTTCTATTTTATTTGAAATAATTATCTGTTTGTTTTCGCGAATAAATAATTAAAAATAAACCTTACACGACGAGAAACTAATTCAAAGTTATATTCTCAGGAGAAAATTTATCTTTTCTCCTGCAACATTTTTAGTATTAGTTGGTAGGCCTACGAGTATTTACTTACAAATGGCTTTTAAGGAACCCGAAGGTTCATTGCCGCCCTCACATAAGCCCGCCATCGGTCCCTATCCTGTGCAAGGTTAATCCAGTCTCTATCATCATATCCCACCTCCCTCAAATCCATTTTAATATTATCCTCCCATCTACGTCTCGGCCTCCCCAAAGGTCTTTTTTCCTCCGGTCTCCCAACTAACACTCTATATGCATTTCTGGATTCGCCCATACGTGCTACATGCCCTACCCATCTCAAACGTCTGGATTTAATGTTCCTAATTATGTCAGGTGAAGAATACAATGCGTGCAGTTCTGTGTTGTGTAACTTTCTCCATTCTCCTGTAACTTCATCCCTCTTAGCCCCAAATATTTTCCTAAGAACCTTATTCTCAAACACCCTTAATCTCTGTTCCTCTCTCAGAGTAAGAGTCTAAGTTTCACAACCATACAGAACAACCGGTAATATAACTGTTTTATAAATTCTAACTTTCAGATTTTTGGACAGCAGACTGGATGACAAAAGCTTCTCAACCGAATAATAACACGCATTTCTCATATTTATTGTGTGTTTAATTTCCTCCCAAGTGTCATTTATATTTGTTACTGTTGCTCTAAGATATTTTAATTTTTCCACCTCTTCGAAGGATAAATCTCCAATTTTTATATTTCCATTTCGAGTTGGTAGGCCTATACTACAGCAATATTCACATTTTAGCCAAATACTTATACTGTACTTCTCAAAATATCTATGGAAAAAGCCTCCGCTGAAATCGAAGGCAGGACTGCTGGTTCCAAATACTGTCTATGCAATGATGAGCGGATGTCAATGATAGAGTGGAGCGTTAATTATAGTTTGCGCCACCAGGGTGTGCTGCACGCCATGGGGTAATAAAGTGGCTTGTTCCACACCCAGCTAATCTGCATTCAACGTGGCCTCGTAGAGAAGATCCCCCGCGTAAACAGATTTCATGCTTGTGACCCTGTTATTGCATTACTATTATAGATCCTGTGACGCGCCGGCTGTTATACTGCAAGAAGCACGGCCAAATCTGTATGGAATGCATGGCCTTCGTGTTCATTGTTGTCTTAGGTGAATATTGATGACTAGGGCTAGGATTTTGATGAAATTGCATCTTTTTCCTAGTAAGCCAGAAACATAGCTGTTTTAATATTTATATGTTATGTGATAAACTGAGTATTTTAAGACATATTTGTTAGGACATTTTTTTTTGCATTTTTTGCCTGTTTCAACTTAAGAGCATCTTTTGTGTTATTCGGACATTTTTTAGGCGTTTTCATTTAATTTTGGCCACAAATCCCCATTATTAATATGAAATAATGTTTATTTCCTTTGATATTTTGTCTACATATTTTGTCTATTAATACCCTTTAATTTTTAGCTACTTGGTTATTTAACGACGCTGTACTAACTACGAGGTTATTTAGCGCCGATGGAGTTGGTGATAGTGATATAATATTTGGCGAGATAAGGCCGAGGATTCGCCATAGATTACCTGACATTTGCCTTACGGTTAGGAAAAACCTCGCAAAAACCCAACCAGATAATCAGCCCAAGCGGGAATCGAACCCGCGCCCGAGTGTAACTCCGGGTCGGCAGGCAAGCGCCTTAACCGACCGAGCTACGCCGGTGGCTAATACCCATTATTTTGTATAATATTTTAATCGTTTTTCTACACAAATATTGCCATTTTAACGTAGTACACCCCATGTAATGGATCAGTCCAACCACCCCTTCAATACAAACTCCTCTATACCTGCTAGTTCCGGATAGGTAAAATAATTAATTAAAGTGTACCACTTAGAAAAAATTATGTACAATTAAATAAACTTAAATGTTGGTACTAGAATTTAATTTAACTACTAGTCTAAATATTATGTAGCACAAAACTCCTTTTCCTACTAAGCCAATTTTAGAATGTAAGATCAATTTTTAGGGCATTTTTAAGGAAATTTTTGAAAGATTTTTAGGTCACAAATGCATTGTTTTAGAACATTTTTTTTATGATTTTAGGTCATCAAAATCCTAGCCCTATTGATGACCTAAAATGGCCAATAAAATGCCCTTACATTTACATCAAAATTTCTTGGGGGGGGGAAAAAAAAAAAAAAAAAAAAAAAAAAAAAAAAAAAAAAAAAAAAAAACGTAACAGTTAATAAATTAAAGGCACGGGAACGTATAGGGACATACTGTTGTTATTTAGTCAACTGTCCGAAGACAGGTCTGAACCTCATAAGTAACACCAATAAGGCATCACTCATGAGGCAACTAGGCCAGGAGATAATGGGGTAGGGTGGCCAGTTCCTTTCCCTCTCCAATGCATACATCGCCGATTAGCTACATATTCCACTAGTCAGACTTCAGATGTATACAAACAAATTCTTCCTCTGACACATATCGTCAAGTGAGATGTGCTGCCTGATAATATAAATATAAATATATATATATATATATATATATATACATATTATATATACACATATATACACACACACACAATCATATCAGCCAGAACCTCAATCACAGGTATGTTTGTATTTTAATATATCGGAACAGATGCATTATAGGACCCATCTCGAGTATTCCATAGTATCGATTATATATTATATATTTTCGATTATTGTATCAAGTATGCCATCTTAACAAAACTAAAAACATACTACAAACATGCATCATTCAATAAAACCAACAACAATGAAATTAAGCTCATATTAGTCACCTCTGTTATGCAATATATTATTATTATTACTTACTTACTTACTTACAAATGGCTTTTAAGGAACCCGAAGGTTCATTGCCGCCCTCACATAAGCCCGCCATCGGTCCCTATCCTGTGCAAGATTAAGCCAGTCTCTATCATCATACCCCACCTCCCTCAAATCCATTTTAATATTATCCTCCCATCTACGTCTCGGCCTCCCTAAAGGTCTTTTTCCCTCCGGTCTCCCAACTAACACTCTATATGCATTTCTGGATTCGCCCATACGTGCTACATGCCCTGCCCATCTCAAACGTCTGGATTTCAAGTTCCTAATTATGTCAGGTGAAGAATACAATGCGTGCAGTTCTGTGTTGTGTAACTTTCTCCATTCTCCTGTAACTTCATCCCGCTTAGCCCCAAATATTTTCCTAAGCACCTTATTCTCAAACACCCTTAACCTATGTTCCTCTCTCAGAGTGAGAGTCCAAGTTTCACAGCCATATAGAAGAACCGGTAATATAACTGTTTTATAAATTCTAACTTTCAGATTTTTGGACAGCAGACTGGATGATAAGAGCTTCTCAACCGAATAATAACACGCATTTCCCATATTTATTCTGCGTTTAATTTCCTCCCGAGTGTCATTTACATTTGTTACTGTTGCTCCAAGATATTTGAATTTTTCCACCTCTTCGAAGGATAAATCTCCAATATTTATATTTCCATTTCGTACAATATTCCCGTCTCGAGACATAATCATATACTTTGTCTTTTCGGGATTTACTTCCAAACCGATCGCTTTACTTGCTTCAAGTAAAATTTCCGTGTTTTCCCTTTTTTACTGCTGAGTTTATTCTTTTATGTACAAAGAATCCTGTTCCTAATTGGTGATTATTGTTTCCTTCCCCATAATACAACAAGTAATCTCCTATTTGTGATATGCCATTCCCATCTAACCTAACCTCTTGTACTCCCACAAAGTCTATTCTATATCTAGCTAGTTCTTTTGCTACTAATGTTACCCCTCCTGTTCTATAAAGACTAGTTACGTTCCAAGTGCCAAATCTCAAAACCTTATTCCTTTGCTGTGGTCGTGCCAGAGAATCAGTCCTATTCCGAGGCTTACTGTAGGAATTCGTAACAAGCTGTTTTTTACGGTGATGGGTTGTTAGCCCTTCGCCCAACCCCCAAGCTGGAGGACCACCCCTTATCGGCTGTCCACGACTGCTTATTCAATATATTCGCAGCTACCCTCCATATCTGGAGGCAGTCTCCTCTATCCGCAACCTGAGGACGCGCCATGCCGTGGTGATAGGGACCCACCATACATGGATTATTATTATTATTATTATTATTATTATTATTATTATTATTATTATTATTATTATTATTATTGTATCTCCAATGGGGGTTAGCCCTATTTTATATGTATGTTAGGGCTATAGTTTTACTCAAAAAAGATAAGCATAAAGAGAAATGGAAAAGAAAATTAAATTACCTTACGCGATGTAAACAAAACATAAACAATCCATAAATTAGGCATTGCGATTGCAAAACAAACATCAGGCATCAATTTGAGACATACAAAAACATTAACAACACACATATGTAACACTTTTATAACACAAATATGCAGCTTTCTGTACCATACATCATAAATTAATACACAATGGTCACACAAACACAATCAAACTATAATTATATTATATTTTATTCCAAATAAAGTTAAAGAAACAAACCAAAGCTAAACTTAAAAAACACAGTAACATTAAACTTTCAAACAATACAACATTGGTATTAATACAACGACGAAATTAAGTTCAAATTAGTCATCTTTATAATACTTCATAAAATATTAATTTTACTCCATTTGTACTGCATTTCTGGGCCTGTGAAAATACTAGTCTTTCAAAAAAGCACTTTTTACTAGTATTTTCCCTGGACCAAAAAATAAATAAATAAATAAATAGTGTAAAAATTAGCATTTTATCATGGACCTCACTGGAGATGTTTCTTTTCATTTTCTCCGTTATTCAAGTGATTTCACAAAGAGCTACGATAAAGCGTTCGTGTGTTTATCATTTAATACCTTGTATTTTCCGATGACATCTCCATATGAGTCCATCTAGTTTACTTTTACATTTCTTCATCTCAGAATTACATGTTTCGCAGAACATTTCACTCCTAAGTAAACCACAATCACATAAAAAACCATAGAACATATCTGTATTCATGGATAAAGGAAGTAAAAAGGTTCTATTTATAATTCCATAATTTCCATTTCTAGGCTTACATTTTAAGCCAACAGGGAGAATTTGATCCACTCCTTTTTTATATTATTAACTATAGCATTCGAAATTGCCGCCATGATTATGATCAAACTTACTTCCAACAATATTGGTTGGTTGGCAACATAATAAAAACGATATATATCGATAATTTAATTGATCTAAACGCTACTTTCGTTCACCTTTTTTGTGGCTTTGCATATTTTTATATTTAGGCTGAGTCCTATAATGCATCTGTTTCAATATATCAATGAAACAATAGATTTTGACCAAGTCTTAATTAGTTATAAATAACAGCTTAAAATATATTAAGAAAATTTTCGTCGCCGTAACGTGCAAGACTTAATGCTTCACTTCCGAATAAAATAGAGTACAGAACAAAAATCTACAAATTCTGCAAGAAAACGGAAATTACATTACGAACGTTCTGGGATTCTCATCAGCGCCGCCACGTAACGATAAACAAATGAAATGCGCGTCACGGCGTACAAATGAATCTTTGCAAGAGCACTGAAATGACATTACGGACGCTCTGCGATTTTCATCTTCTTCAGCTGCAGCGCCGGCCGGCAGGCCGTATCTATAAACAAATGAAGCGCGCCGTGTTTGCAGAGCCACTCGATCTATCTTGTGAGGGAGGGGGCAGCACAGGCCTAATCCTGATTTACATCGTCCAATTAGCACATGATTTAAAGACGAGATAAAGCGCACACGTCACGAAATGAATGGGCGTTCGTCGGAGTCATAACTACCGCTAACTACCGGTGCGAACAGCCACTCCCTCTGCTACGTACTCAACTGCCTTCACTGCTAATATTTGTAATATAGTGATCACGATGTACTACTTGGGTTGTTTGAAAAATGAAAGAACTCAATTTAGGATTTAAAATCAGATATTGATCCCGAGTGACGACATTTTTTACTAGGGAATAGAGTTATTTTGGGTGCGATATAGCTACTTTTCCTTTTGTTTTCCTGTTTTAAAACAAAGGTCTATTATTAGTCTGACTATTACACTTTTACTACGTCATACTACTTTTGACCAATAAAACGGTACGAAAGGACGTATTTCAACCAATCATGGCTGCTTATCGCACAATTTTATTGCGTCCCTAGCATTTGTTTAATTTTATCGCGTCCCTAGCATTTGTTTAATTTTATCGCGTCCCTAGCATTTGTTTCTTTGTTTGCCAACATTTGAAACTGCGCTGGTCTGGACGTCAAAATATATATATATATATATATATATATATATATATATATAATTACAAATCACTCCAGTCGATGCACAGCAGTTTCAAATATGACTCGCATTGGCATTCAAGAACAAGAATTAATAAAAATCACTGATCATACCTATGCATCTTCTGAAATCCGATTTACAAAAAAATGGAGAGCACCATTCGGAAATTCTGAATAAGTTGAATACACCATGTAGGCCTAAATCAACGAGTTCCACTTCTATTACGCACACGTCCAATATAACATCAATTGAACCACCAACCACATTCAAATTTGAAAATTGTACATTCAATAATTATTCCTTTTAAAATTATTCATTCGGAAATCCTGAATAAGTTGAATACACCATGTAGGCCTAAATCAACGAGTTCCATTTCTATTATGCACACGTCCAATACAACATCAATTGAACCACCAACCACATTCAAATTTTAAAATTGTACATTCAATAATTATTCCTTTTAAAATTATTCATGTTTATTTTTTATGTCATCGTCGTTAATTAAAACTTTTCTAACACTTGTGTATATTAGTTAGGTTATGTTATAGCTTCTGCTCTGAGAGGATAAAAAGAACTTCTGCTATATGATATTATGGATAGTCACGTATCAGAGATTGTTTAATATTAAGATTTATTGAATAGTAATCATTACAGTGTCTGTATAAAGACACTACTGCCATCTAGCATGCATCTAGCGTAATATTTGTAATGTTCAGATGGTACAATAATACATTTGAAGACAGTTGTATTTTCGTAAGTCAATTAATATTTTATTGTATTGGAGTACTTCGTTACTTCTAATCTTTATATACTTTCTTCTAATCGTGTAACAGTCAATTAAATCCCACTCGAGTTTTGATTTTCTCTAGATAAATCAAAACGTCTAGTGAGATTACTGTTGATAAAATTGTTAAATCTATATATATATATATATATATATATATATATATATATATATATATATATATATATATAATTTGAACTGGTAATGGAAATTACGGGAAAACGGCTGAACGGATTTTAATAAATGACCCCTCATTTTGAAGCTTGGAGCCCAAAGTTTTTCAGAAAAATAGTAGTTTACAATGAAATGTTAAGTTTCCTACATAATTTTCCTATTTTCCAAAATCCATCTGTCGTCAGTTTTGAGATATAATGGCTTTTCAAAATAAAACAAAACACAAACACACTACAATAAACAATAAGCTATTACACGAAGGCCATGACCTACAGGATTGCTGACAGTTCAAATTCAATTGGTTATTAAAAACTTCACGACTTACTAAAAATAATTTATAGGTGAGTAATTTTCCGAGTACAGCTGTGTATTGGATATTAAAATCTACAAAACATGAGGCGATTTGATGACATTATTGCCATTAGAAATAAAATATTATTATAATTAATGCCACGATGTGACTATTTTTCATTAATTATACATATTAATGCTATACTGATGATATGAAAGTGAAACGTTTCGGGGTTATGTAAGTAGATGTAGAGACTATCTTAAATTAGATCTTCATTTCTATAATTTACTGAGTGGCGGCTATTATATATATATATACATATATAAACTTACGTAAGATAATATTGTTATTAAAAATCAAACATTTTTATAGTTATTAATCAAGTGGGGTTGGGTCTTTTTCATATACTTAATGGCGGTGTGGTGTAGATATTTATATTCGTCGTTCTCTTCAGTACTGGCTCGAAAGTTTCACCTTGAATCCATAATGACCTGAAATAGCTACCGGTATTACTTTATTCCCACATGAAAAACCTACTGATCGTCCATAAATTGTTACGATTACCTACTTGCGTTTTCGCGTTGAAACTCAAAAACTGATCTTAGTCCGTTAAATTTACTACAAAAACGAATAATTAAAATTTGTTTCAAGAAACGTTTCGATTATCCAACTAAATTAATTTATTCTGAATTTAATGTATTTAATATTGAACAAATTTATAAGTATACGCTGTTAAAATTTTATCATAAAAATCGTAATAAGTTTGTATTACAGACACACAATTATGACACAAGACGAAATATTAATTCAACATTAGCAGAACCTAAATGTCTCACATCTGCTGGTCTAAAGCATAGCATAAATTTTGGCCCTCGGTTGTACAATGCTTTAACTAAATTACACCCAGAACTTCTAACATGTAACCCACTAACATATAACAAGAAAATTAGAAACGTGTTAATATCTTCAATTTGATTAAATAAATTTATAGCCTATGTGTATGAATTAATCAACCTATATTATATTTGTATTCTATAATTTCGAAATATATATTAGTCCTACTTTTCACGTGCGATATTATTCTTCTCTAGTGTTAATATTATATTATATAATTCCATTGCCGCTGTAATTATATTTTAGTTCCTATTTTATTTTACTTATTTATTTTTATTATTATTATTTTTTATTTTAATATTATATCTGAACTGCGACCGAGCACGAGCGCTGCTCATTCGGTCTCAAATTTTGTTAATACTACTGTATCTTCTTTTTATATTGTTTGTATTATTTTATTTCTATTTATCTTGTTTGCTTTGTAATTATATTCTTTATTCTGTATATTTAAATTTAAATAAAATAAATAAATTTAGAATCAAATAGGAAATAGGATAAGTTCTAGAAAAAGTATTTGGCATAAAAAAAAGCATTCAGAGGGAGTATGTTCAATTATTATGGAAGCAAGTAACTTTCAGAATGTCTGGTATTCTTCATTGAAAATAAATCTGAAATTTTTTTTATGTGAACGTCTAATGAACTTAGTTTGCAGCATTTGCTGCACAAGCCACTAGTTAAATTTGAATATCATCTGACGCCACACCAGGAGCGTACGCATGAGGAGGGGTTATCGGGTTTGAATCCCCCTCTTGAACTTAAAAAAAAACGTATTCAGATTTGAGTATTTTTTATGCATAATCGTTTTTCCTTCTCTAATTTTTCAATGTCAGAGTAACAAAACCTACATCGACATATAACATAGTCCTCCTACCCCTCCTTCAATATATTCATCACGTCAGTTTCATTCTTCATCCTTGCTTAGTCCCCTGTTCCATTATTGTGTTTAATTAAATTTATTTCCATAAATTTGACTGTCTCCATGGACGTTCCTGTTATGTAAAGTAAAGTGTCTTTCCTATCATATACAGTGACATTATTTTATTTTTACTTCAATTTTTATTGTACCTGAGTTTTTGAATGTACTTCACTCCCACCCCTTCTACTAATGAAGTTCCAACTGTCCTCCACACAGAATCAAGGCCGCATATACTAACAGCACTGAGTTAGTGAGTATAGTACGTTCCAGAAATATGTTCGCGTTTTCCAGTGACGAAAGAGCTTTCGATATTGAATCATATTTTCGCACAGGTACTGTCCGTTTGCCTACGTCGCATCCCGATTCCCCCCCTCCCCCTGCTTCTGCTCGCCCCTCTGTAAGAGCTGGGCTGTCTTAGCTCTTTTCTGAAAACATTAATTTCTTTTAGGAATTGGAAGTTTACGTAATATTATACAACTGTTTAAAATAACTTAAATAAAAGGGCCTCGTTAAGTAATTAACTGTTACGTGATTTCCCCCCTTTCTACGATCCTGCGACATAACCATTTGGACGGACAGTAGATAGCATGTCTGAGTAATTTTATCTTTTCGGAACGAGCAGAAGTGAAGATTGAATTTACAGTACGTAAGGTACTCTTTTATAGAGTAGGTATAGAATTATTTCAACATGAGTTACTAGTACGAAGGACGAAACTGGTAATTGGAATTAGATGCAATAGTCTATAGTACGATAATATGCACAAAAGAACTGAAGCCTGTATCGGAATGAACGGCCACCATTTTAAAAAATGTGTTTAAATATTGATATTATGATTATTTTTCAATTTAACTTCATTCTCTATATTGTACGCTAATGTGCTGTAGACAGTATAATATGCACTGCAAAATGAATACGTTCGCATGGATAACTCAGTTCGTGAGTAAAAACACTTATTGTTAGTACAGTACTGCATTTTGATTAAACAAAAACGTGATGAAAATTATTGAAATCAAAATCGCTATATTTCCTAGTTTACGTAAATGGATAAACTACTTTTCTTCCCTTCTATAATTAGTAAAGTGATTTGTTTGTGTTTTACGCCAGTGTCGTCGAACTCCAGTAGTGGAAGGGGGTAGCGAACGGTGTTTCCGGTTCTCTAAAGGTATAGCCAGGTTAATATTAAAAATGTTAGTAAAAATAAAATGATGTCCCTGTATATATATATATATATATATATATATATATATATATATATATATATATATATATATATATATATATATAGTGTTCGCGGGAAAAACGATGAATGTCACAGTTTTCTTAAGGTTGATTTCATTATCTAATTCAATGGATCACTGCGAAATTTAATGTTGTTCTTATGGAAAATGGTAAAAAGGAGAATTATCACCACGAATACAGTAATCCTTTCCTTTATTTTCTATAGAAACAGCACTACATCTTGCAGTTATAGACTCAATTAGATCATTATGTAATCATTAATAGAAATGTGACATTCATCGTTTTTCCCGCAAGCTCTTCATATATATATATATATATATACACACATTACATTACATACATACATACATACATACAAACACACACACATACATACATACATACATACATACATACATACATACATACATACATACATACATACATGTATCCTTCAGTTTGAAGGATCGTTGATATATTTTCGTGAAAAATCTCGAAAGTCATTTCTGCAGGATTGCAGTACTTTATCTTCGTAATCATTATAAAGAAAATAAAAAATTAATGTAGAATACTACGGATCAGAACTAAACAAGAAGACC
The DNA here is from genome assembly GCF_040183065.1 of Periplaneta americana. Lineage (NCBI taxonomy): Eukaryota > Metazoa > Arthropoda > Insecta > Blattodea > Blattidae > Periplaneta > Periplaneta americana. The sequence goes on from NC_091130.1 coordinate 154,066,550, forward strand.
GGAGAAAATAGTATAGCGCCTCTAACGTGAAAGTAGAACGAGTTGACAAGTTGCCGAACTCCTCGACCACGGTGACAAGAAACTTCGATAGTAAAGTTTTCCTCTTCTTTTCTTTGCTATAAATTGATATCCTTTCTGTAAGATCTTGCTACTCTCTTCTCCAGATCAATATCAAATGAAACTTCTCTGTTACTTCAGGCACATTATTTCAGCTTATACAGAGTGATTCACGAAGTTCTGCCTCAGTTTATGGAGTAATTCCTGAGGTTATTTGGGACAAAAAAATTTAAATAAATTAATGGGGCCACATTCATAATTCATAGTAATTCAGATCATAAATGGGCAACATTTTGAACATTTAATTAACTGAACATATGCTTCTATAAACACATTTATTTTGTTACCATAACAACGTTTGTTGTATAAAACAATTGATGGAGAATAAAATGTTTCCGATGACGTCACAACTCGCACAACAATGATATCAAGAATGGTTTGTTTTTGTGAAAAAGTGTCTTTTAGAATATACTGTTTGACGTATCAGGGCGTTTTTCGAAAAAACATTTCCATTTAGGTATAGCAGAAAATTTGTGTGACTTTTAAAACGCATTGTATAATATAAAAAAAAGAATTTGTTCCTTTGCGGAATATTTAAGAGAAAATCGATATTTTGTGTTGAAATTTGTATTATATATTTCATTAGACTCTTTGAAATAAAGAGTTATTTTTTTACGTAGAATAGGCTACGTCTTTCCCGCACCGAATATGGACACCTCGTGGTGAAACAAAAAATGTCAGAATTTAAAATGCTTACTGTAACAACACTATGAGCCACAGCCGAATCCTAATGTTATGAGTAGTTAGGTCATGAACTAATGTAAAGGCTCATTCACAATGAAAATTAACATAACGTAAGCGTTAACTAGAATATAAACGTTACGGTAAAATCAAGAAGTCATACCATCATTCACGATGGGAACATAAACATAACAGCAAACATACTTGGTAACCATGGAAACATAACAACGACGCCATTTCCTCATATTCTGTCGTATACTTCAGCGCTCCACGATTGTGTTCTGTTTACAAATCACGTAAGCATAAGCATGAAAGTTTGGAGTTTGTAAACTTTAATGTTAACGTCTAACGGTAATGCTTATGTCAATGCTTATGTGAATCATTGTGAATGGTCCAATTTGGTAGCCTGGGCGCAACTTCTGTGTTTATGTTACGGTTATGTTTAATTTTCATTGTGAATGGGCCTTAACTTGTATGACCACGGCCAATGACGTCACCTCTCCCTGCTATGGACCGTCTCAATTTTTCCATTGAAATTATTCAAGTCTTCTTCATAGGGAGCTTCACCTGAATGCTAGATTTGCATAATATATACGTCACACAGAGTTTCTGAGTACTCGATGTTGGTTTCTGGCGTCTTGTCAGCCCACTCGAAGTATGTGGATATAAAAGGGAAAAATTGAGACAGTGCCGGTTGAAGTTTCTGGGTAGCTCAATCGGTAGAGCGTTGGCGCGCTCAGCCAAGGGTCCCGGGATCGATACCCGGTCCAGGAACAATTTTTCCCTTGAAATTATTCAAGTCTGCTTCACAGAGAGCTATACCTGAAAGGTATATTTGCATAATTCTACATACTGTTTACAGTATGTGTTCAAAGTGTTCAACCTGAACCCCAATGCATTCATGATATCATCATAACATTGACTGTTGAACTCTCTCCAACATGTGAAGTCCCGGTGAAGTTGGTCAAAGGCAGCATGTATCCTCATAATCATTCATTTCTGGTGTTTATTGTCTTGGGTTATTTTACGACGCTGTATTAACATCTAGGTTATTTAGCGTCTGAATGATATGAAGGTGATAATGCCGGTGAAATGAGTCCGGGGTCCAGCACCGAAAGTTACTCAGCATTTGCTCGTATTGGGTTGAGGTAAAACCCCGGAAAAAACCTCAACCAGGTAACTTGCCCCGAACGGGATTCGAACCCGGGCCACCTGGTTTCGCGGCCAGATGCACTGACTGTTACTCCACAGGTGTGGACATTTCTGGTGTTAACTGGGATTGTGTACAATACACCCTTCACATGTCCCCCCAAAAAAAAATCAAGGGCCGTTAAGTCGGGTGATCGCAATGGCCACGCAAAAGGTCCTCCTTTCTCTATCCACTGCTCCCCTTAGGGGTTGTTAAGATGTTCTCTCACAGAAAGAGTGAAATACAGCGGGACTCCATTAATGCTGGAACCACATGTCCCTGGGGTACATTCACCATGAGCGGTGGCATTGTGTTCTGAAGGTAAACTGTTCCTTTCAGATGCTCAGGTAATTCACTATGATCAAACACAGGTTATGACCTCGGCAACAAAACACAGCAGGATGGGGGTTGATGCGATCGTAACAAATTACAGTGTTGCCAGTTTCAAATTTTTCTTGTAAAGTTAATGTACACAGACACACGAGTAGGTGCGAGGAAAAGGGGCGTGGCTGGGTTGAACATTGTCACTCAAACCAATGTACGTAGCGTTGCGTTTTAAACAGGGGTGCGTACCTCCTAAATAACACGTCGGAGAAAATAGGTTGTCTGACAAAAAGCTATCCTCCATGCGAGACGTAGCATTCCTCAGAGTTCGGTGCAGAGATCCTGAATCACCCTGTATTAGTGTCACTTTGCTGTGGTGTCAGTGGTTACAAACTACAAGCATCAGGGTTCGATTCCCCACGAAGAACAAGCAGGGGTTGCTACTTGTGGTTGTTCACTGGACGGGTGTTTCATTTGTGATGCACTGTAATCTGATGATCGGGATGTTTGAGGCCGAGGATTTTTAAGCGCTATAAAGTCCTTATCACGGTTTTTTTTTTTTTTTGGAAATGAATGAGGGCTGGAGTTTCCGTATCTTGAGATTTTTGAAATCGAAGCAAAACTGTTCGGTCATTTTTCGTTCATGTCAAAATTTGGAGGTAGCAAAAAAATCGGACCGACTCTTGTAGCTGATTTCAGAGCCTTGTTCACTCCAGAGCACGATAGACTGGTAACTAAGACTTTCATGGTTCGAATCCTGCCTGGGAAGGAAACTTTTTTTGTTCCTTATTCAAATTTATTGTAGAGATATTTTACTACTTAATTAACTTATTATTCCCAGAACATGAATTTTACCAGGAATCGAAAAGTATTTGGGGATAAATTTGAATAAGGAACAAAAAAAAAAGGTTCCTTTCCAGGCAGGATTCGAACCACGAAAGTCTTAGTTACCAGTCTATCGTGCTCTGGAGTGAACAAGGCTCTGAAATCAGCTACAAGGGTCGGTCCGGTTTTTTTTGCCATTACTGTACAATTTTATTTATATAACAATTTGTAATATTATGTATTTGAATATGAGATTGGTAAGCAATTTTTTAATTTTCAAGAATATTCATATACGAGTATTACAATAATATTATATAATCCTTGTTAATGTATGTAAATTTTGCTTGCAATAGTAAACATAAACTATAAAAAGAACATCAGCTAGGCTATAGGAATCATATGCCCACTAAAAAAGAGAATTTGAAGTTAAATAAAAACACCGGGTTTCCGCGTTATAAATACTCGTACCTAAAATAAAGATATCCTTTGAAAGCATTTCTTACACATTTATTATTTAGGCTTTGGACAAACACAAAATTAAGATTTTACCATGATTCCGAAGGCTGTGAAGAATTAATCTGGAATAAAATTAATTGACTTTATTTTAAATGTGTGTTAGTTTGGTAAAATACAAACGAATTAAATGTGATTTAACTTCCGTGTTTAATATATATTATTTTAATGTACCGAAGTACATATGACATTTCCGGCGCCGGGAGAATTTTTCTCCGTTCCATTACTCTTTAATCGTATGATGACGCAGAATATCTGCATGGAAATATCATATGTACTTCGGTACATTATAATAATGTCGGATCCCGGCCAACTAGTCACTCATAACGAGTGCACCTCAGCACATGTGTGGACTTCGGTCCTACGTTCATAGACATCTATGACGTAGTTTTATTTATTTTTATTTTATTGGGTTATTTTACGACGCTGTATCAACATCTAGGTTATTTAGCGTCTGAATGATATGAAGGTGATAATGCCGGTGAAATGAGTCCGGGGTCCAGCACCGAAAGTTACCCAGCATTTGCTCGGATTAGATTGAGGGAAAACCCCGGAAAAAACCTCAACCAGGTAACTTGCTCCGACAGGGATTCGAACCCGGGCCACCTGGTTTCGCAGCCAGACGCTCTGACCGTTACTCCACAGGTGTGCACTCTATGACGTAGTGCAGAGGGCGGCCACTAGAGGGAACCCAAGAGTTGGAACTTAAACTGAGACGATTCTGTCCGATGCCGCGGTGGTATCCGGTGTGGGTTAGTGAATAGAGCATCAGCACGTAGAGCTGAAAACCCGGGTTCAAATCCCGGCACCGGAGAGAATTTTTCTCCGTTCCATTACTCTTTCATTCCGTGTTTAAGTTGAATTACAATTACTTAATTGTTGATTGGTAACATGTTGGTGAAATAGTTCCAGACCCTGCTATCGCAGGCAGGCAGTCTTGCAATTTTTAATGACTGCATAAACCGAAACGCGTTTAGTTCTCCAAGGGGTGTAGTTTACCTTCCGTCTCGCCGAGCGCTGAGCCCTGAGCGGCGCAACAATGCGCTCCAGAGGGTGCGCTATTGATTTCACAACTTGAGCACAAATTCCGTTATGCTTTCTGTGGAGTCGGATTTGTTGAGCTATGTTTCCTCTAATTGGAATAATGAGCTTTAAAAGAGCTGGCGGGATGGTTTGTTAACTTTTTGAACACGGCATATCTCTAATTAATTAAATGTAGGCCCGGCAGCGGAAGGACTTCTCTGTGCCAGGGGTGCACAATGTCAAAATTATCCATATCTTTTACTCCTGTTATGACATGTTTTTCGCAATTGTTTGCAATTTTCTGTAAATATGAAGCAAGATTCTTGATTATAAACTGTTTTAAGATAATTCCAGCCATACAGAGGTGAGCCTGCCTGGAGAGAAATAAAAAATAGGTTGCAGCCGCCAAATTAATCTTCAAGGAACGACCTCATACAGGGTGCGTCAGAAAGAACGGATGGATTTCACATGGCAAGAAAGTTGTAAAGATTCATCAAATCAAAAATTTATTGTTATCAACATATTCACCAATACATGCAGTTTATTTATGTAAAACAACATTATCCATATGATGTCCTTGGCTTTCAATATAGCCATCGAGGCGTTTTCTGATGTTCGCCATCACTTTCACAGTCATAGCTGGTGCAATTGCCACGATTTCTTCACGAAACTCTGTCTTCAGTTCGTCCAGTGTATGTGATCGATGTTTACAACTTACGCCTTCAAATGGTCCTAAAGAAAGAAGTCGCTGGGCGCGAGATCTTACCGTAGCCTCGGACAATCTCAGTGCAATAGAATTTCGTCCAGGTGATTTCTTCTTTAATGTTGAACCTGTGATACGAAATGAAGCCACCCACCGCAAAATTGTATTCCGAGTTGGAATCCTAGCGTGACATCCGATGTCGAAATGAGTCCTGAGTGGCGATCACAGACTCTTCATTTTTCAAAAATGTCTCTACGATGAAAGCACGTTGTACACCAGACCAACACCATATTCTCAACTGAAACTGCATTCTATGGCTGACCCAACAGTCATGGTCCCCCTCACTATATCTCTCTCCTCGTTGCGTATCGATAGTTTGAAATCCATCCGTTCTTTCTGACGCACCCTTTATAAATTGAGGGAAAGAAGGCAGAGGACGGACACTGGAAAGTTTTCTTTTCTCAATCGTACTATCAGGGACTGGAATGCTTTACCTGCAGACTTACTAAAGGCTTTACCAACAACCAAAAATGCATTTAAAAATAGGCTTAAGGACCTTATTAATAGACGGGAATTATACACAGTATTTAAAGGGTGTAAATGATATGTTGTTATTGAAGTGTTGTATCAGTGAAGAATTATGTTGTGTCAGTGAAGTGTGTTGTATCAGTGAAGAAGTATGTCGTGTCAGTGAAGTGTGCTGTGTAAGTGAAACGTGTTCCTGTCAGTGAAGCTTTATAGTTTATAGTGGCAGTGCAAAGTATTTGAACAGTGAAATGTTTTTGAAGTGTTAGTGAAATCAGGATAGAATCAGTGAAATGTGTCGTAGTTCCATTGCAGTGAGTGAGTTGACAGCGAAATGAGTGTAATTTGAAGGTACTTGTGCAGATATGAACATATCATACTCGTGGGTTTTAGTTCGATCTTAGTTTTAAGATACAAATTAGATTTATTTCAAATGTTATTTTAAGTGATCGTTTCATTTAATTTAGTATATTCACTGTTGTTGTTGTTGTTATTATTATTATTATTAATTATTGTTAGTATTAATTATTAGTAGCCTATTATTATTAATTGTATTTTTAATTAATAGGTTTATTATTGTCATTATTGAGTGTAATTAGTTACCACTGCCACCGGGTATATACCCACTGCAGTGTGAATAAATAAATACATACATACATACATACATACATACATACATACATACATAATATATTTATTAAAGAAATTAGTGACTTGCGTTTCTCAAAATTATTTAAGATGTGCTTACTTTTCGTTCTTTCAGTCGATAATTAGGCCTAGGTATGCCTTAATTTTTTGAGGAAATGGTAGCAAAATTAGAGTGTCTTGATTTTGCAAAAGAAAGCCATTAGAATTCTATGTCAATTAAACTATTTTCAACATTGTCGACCTCTTTTCAAACAATCACAGATATTAACTGTCATAAATTTATATTATATATATATATATATATATATATATATATATATATATATATATATATATATATACGACCTAGTCCTTTACACTCGACAAAATATAGACAATTATTCATTAATAGCCAATATACATGATCACAAAAATAGAAATAGTGAACAAATTAATATCCCATACTGTAGATTACATAAAACTAGTACAAATTTTTCTGTCAACAAATTCGACCTGGCACTTATGAAGAAATAATCATTGAAAAAAACACTATTCCTATGGATACACAGTTGAAAAAGAAATCCCACAGATGTCAACACAAGCCAAGATGATGCACAAAGAACCATTTTGATTGTACTGCTATGTTCACCCATTTTGATTTGGCGAGTTTGTGTGTCATACTCTTGCTTTATGTTTTAGTCTAAGCGTGCATTTTTACTCTGTCAGATCTGTTTGTGTTGTGTTTTCCACAAATAACAACATATAAAGTAAAGATCAAGAGGACATAATAGTGCACGTGTCCAGTAGTTAAGTTGCTATTTTGAAGATTTTTAAGCAAAAAAATTTTAGGTTAACACATGCTTATGTTTGCTTTGTCAAGTCTGTTACCTGTCAGATCTGTTACTCCATGTCATGTCTGTTACATCATTCAAAACAGTGCTGTAAAGCAAGGTGAGTGTACAGTGGCTGATTACTATGACAGAGACATTGCACTACATTAATAGATGCAGAATATGCACTAAATAGTACTTTAATTTTGACGTTCTCAATCGTCCATTTGTTATACAAATTTTGCAAATGACCCCATTACGTTAAGTCTTTTATGCGAGATCGTGCGTATTTGCTTGTTTTCCGCACAGAACCAATACGCGGTAAGTGTGAAATACCACATTCAGTATTCCCAACCTAACACACATAACAATTTCCCTCTTCTTACCGCTTAAGCGCGACATTCATTTTACTGCTTTAGGCTTTTAACATATTTTTTTAGAGACGTTTAACATAGTAATAATTATAAATTGGAAACTTACCACTGCAATTTCACCTAAATTGCAATGTTAATTATTGTTTTTAAATATTTGCAAAAATTAAGTAAAGTCTACTACTCCACGAAACTTATTGCATTCCTGATACAAGTAACATTAAAGAAGCCGTGAAAAAATCAACAAGATTCCAGATGCCGATGTTATTACTGCAATATGTTATATAAATAATATTGTTAAAATATTAAAATGAAAAATAAATCATTACATAACCGCACGTTTGTTTTAAGTTCGCATTTATAGACTGGGGGAAAAAAAAAAGACAGACGTATATCACGGCCTGCTGGAGTATAGTAAACACAGAAAACATTTTATAGCAACAATGTTGAAGAAAGATATTTTGGTTTTCCGAAGTTGCCGTCATTAAACAGAAACCAACATGGAGATTTCATTGCAACTAATTAGAAATTCGTCTTTCAGGTATGTAATAAACGATCTTCGCACAAAATAATGTACGATACAAGAGCGGTATGTTTGTTTTCATGTTCTAGGAAATTAAAAAAGCTCAACTACGTTTCGCTACAATTTAGTTTCTTTCTTTGCACTAGATCTGTATGTGAAGACAGGTAGTCACCTAGCAACATTGGCAGCTTAATGCATTTCATTCGGAGAAACAACAGACATCCGATTCGATGAGAAGCACTAGTTGTGAATGTGAATGTACCCTGTATCGCGAGGGTAAACATTTGCCGAGCAAGTCGACCTCCACTTAATCCGTCCTCGTTCGAAGCCCCACGAGTGTAGCAACCCTTGCTTTACCTGTCAAGCGTTTTTGTAGCCTGCGCTTGCTTTACGTGTATGTACCGTGTTGTCTCAAGCATCAGTTATTATGGTTACTGTTGGCAGTCGAGAGTTACCGTTCTATCCAAAGATCGTAGGTTCAACAAAACAAAAGCTAGGTAAGGCGAACAAGTATATAAAGTCTGGCTATAAAATCTATGGTCTCGTATAATAGATTTATTATGCGATGTAACGTAATACCGCTGAGTGACAGGGATACAGGGGGCATTTACTGATATTTCTGGCCCAAATGTTCCGTCACTCTCGAGACTAAATATAATGTTTCTGCAGATTGATGTCTCTTGAGATTACAGAGGCCTGTAATGAGCAACGTACGAAGTATACAGGGTGGAAATAATATAACTGTGCAGATTTTAACAGCTTATTCCTTGGATAGAGCGCAACAAAATATTCTAACACCATATTAGTCCAAAACGAATATTTTTTTCAGAAAAAAAAATTCCTCTAAATGTTAACACTATTTCACTATTTTACTCGATAATTACTATCTGTACGATCCTGATTTTTACTCTGATCATTACATAAATTTGTTCTGAAATTGAGTTGTGTGTTGAGAATTTCATTTGGATGTGCTTTTGTGTGTCTATATATTTCGTATTGTACTAGTGTGTGTGTGTGTGTGTGTGTGTGTGTGTGTGTGTGTGTGTGTGTGTGTGTGTGTGTGTGTGTGTGTGTAGTTTCTGACTTTTTGGTTGAATATGCAGAATTGCCATGTCTGTGTTTATGTCGCTGTAGGTGTGGTTAGCATTTGTGATGTGTTTTGCATATTTGGACGTGTTTTATAATTCTGTTATGGCTGTGATATGTTTTTATAACGTGTTTGAAATGATAAGCCTGTTTGTCCTATGTAGAAGTTCTACATACATACAATACAAAGTAAATTCATATTACTAATGTAGCGCACACCCGTTTGAGCAAGGTCGTGTTAGGAGGCGATTTCCATAAATAACTATTTTGTATTGAATAACATAACAAAGATTCAATAAAATTACAAAACCAATACAATTATTACGAAACAGGGATAATTACGAAGATAAAAGTAGAGAATCAAAACAAGAACAGAATGTATGTATGTATGTATGTATGTATGTATGTATGTATGTATGTATGTATGTATGTATGTATGTATGTATGTATGTATGTATGTATGTATGTATGTATGTATGTATTTATTTATTCACACTGCAATGGGTATATACCCGGTGGCAGTGGTAACTAGGAGTAATTACACTCAATAATGACAATAATAAATTTATTAATTAAAAATACAATTAATAATAATAATACTAATAATTAATACTAATAATTAAAACTAATAATAATTTATAATAATTTATGATAATAATAATAATAATAATAATAATAATAATAATAATAATAATAATAATAATAATAATAATAATAGGGAATACTCTAAATTAAATGAAGCACGATCACTTAAAACACCATTTAAAATAAATCTAATTTGTATCTTAAACCTAAGTCGAACTAAAACCCACGAGTATGATATGTTCATATCTGCACAAGTACCTTTCAACATTACACTCATTTCGCTGTCAACTCATTCACTACACTAGAACTACGACACATTTCACTGATTCTATCCTGATTTCACTAACACATCTAAAAAAATTTCACCGTTCAAATACTTTGCACTGCCACTATAAACTATAAAACTTCACTGACAGGAACACGTTTCACTTACACAACACACTTCACTGACACAACATAATTCTTCACTGATACAACACTTCAATAACAAAATATCATTTATACTCTTTAAATACTGTGTATAATTACCGCCTATTAGTAAAGTCCTTAAGCCTATTTTTAAATACATTTTTGGTTAGGTACACTGAATAAATAGTACACTGAAATTAAGAAAAAAAGGGACATAAATATTAAATAATTTTCTTAATTTTTTCTTCAGTTTATTAACCTCAAAATAACCCAGGTCAGGATATATTATCAAAAAATTAGAGTTGTATAACCTTGACCCGTAACCCTGGCTATGATTAAATAAAACTTTCATAGTTGCCTTAGTAACCCAAGTCAGGTCATGGCCTCCCTCAGAATTTTATTTTTCTCCAGACATTCCTGTGTCTGTCAACTGTCCATCAATTTCTAATTTGTAATCGCTTTACTTCTCCTTGGACGCTACACCGAACCTTTGGCCTCCCTAATTTCCTTCTTCCATGTGGGTTACTTTCCATCATTCTCTGGATATGGCCTGCCAGCCTGTCTTAATATGGCTATTTCACTGTCTGCAATAACATCTCGTAACTTATACAGTCGATAGAGCTATTTATTATATCTTAATCGCCATTCTCCTGTCTCCATATATTTTTCTGCGAATCTTTCTTTCGAGTAATGTCATCTTCTGTCAGCATCCAGGCCTCACTTACATACATCAGCACTGGTTTTATTAGGGGCTTATATAACCTAATTATTGTTCCATGAGCGAGAAATTTTCACTTCAAATATTTGTGCATGCCACAATGGCATTTATTGAAATTTCGAATTAATTTACTTATTTCTTGTTTAATTTCATTAGACTCATTAATTTGGAATCCTAGATATATAAAACTTTGTACTATTTCAAATTTAAAGATATTTTAAGCCCTAAATTAAGCTCTTCCTGTTATCCATTAAGATCCTTATCTTCTATTGCTAATATAAACACTTACAATGTCATACTTCGAATACTTTCATTTCATAATGAAATATAGATTCATATTCTGTGGCAACTCATCTGAAACTAAACAAATTTTTGTTTTACAAAGGAAAGCCATAACGATAATGGCTGGTGTGCATAAAAGAACATCATGTAAAAAGATTTTCAAACATTTAGAAATACTTTGTTCCCTGATAATGATGCTTACTTACTTATGGCTTTTAACCCTGCGTTACTCATGTTATAAATATTCTCACCATTGCTCAGGTGGGGTTTCACAAACCCCATTTTAAATAACTAATATATTTTTCCGCAAGTTTCAGAAATCAGATAAACGCAATTAAATATACTATTCTTAGTTCACTTAAACAATTTCTTAAGTGAACTCTTCTGGATGTGATTGAAAAGTATATAGATGCACAGAGTACACATTAGCTCCATCTCTTAGATTTTCGTTGAAATATACGCACCGGGGTTTACCACACCCCACCTGAGTAATGCTGGGTTAAGGAACCCGGAGATTCATTGCCGCCCTTACATAAGCCCGCTATTGGTCCCTATCCTGTCCAAGATTAATCCAGTCTCTATTATCATATCCCACCTCCCTCAAATCTATTTTGATATTATCTTCCATCTACGTCTCGGCCTCCCCAAAGATCTTTTTCCCTCTGGCCCACCAACTAACACTCTATATGCATTTCTGGATTCGCCCATACGTGCTACATGCCCTGCTCATCTCAAACGTCTGGATTTAATGTTCCTAATTATGTCAGATGAAGAATACAATGCGTGCAGCTTTGCGTTGTGTAACTTTCTCCATTCTCCTGTAACTTCATTCCTCTTAGCCCCAAATATTTTCCTAAGCAACTTATTCTCAGACACCCTTAACCTATGTTCCTCTCTCAAAGTGAGAGTCCAAGTTTCACAACCATACAGAACAACCGGTAATATAACTGTTTTATAAATTCTAACTTTCAGATTTTTTGACAGCAGACTGGATGATAAAAGCTTCTCAACCGAATAATAACAGGCATTTCCCATATTTATTCTGTGTTTAATTTCCTCCCTAGTATCATTTATATTTGTTACTATAGTTATATACAATACAGTTATATGTATTAAATCACTTCTATTGTATATAACTACCCACTCATGAACACTGTTGTATCTGACCTAACTTATGTAATTTAATATTTGTTACTGTTACTCAAAGGTATATGAATTTTTCCACCTCATCAAAGGATAAATTTCCAATTTTTATATTTCCATTTCGTACAATATTCTGGTCACGAGACATAATCATATACTTTGTCTTTTGGGATTTACTTCCAAACCTATCTCTTTACTCGCTTCAAGTAACATTTATGTGTTTTTCCTAATAGTTCGTGGATTTGCTCCTAACATATTCACGTCATCCGCATAGACAAGAAGCTGATGTAACCCGTTCAATTTCACACCCTCTCTGTTATCCCGGACTTTCCTAATGGCATATTCTAGAGCAAAGTTAAAAAGTAAAGGTGCTTTAGGCCACAGTGAATTGGAAACGCATCTGACAGAAACTGACCTATACGGACTCTGCTGTACGTTTCACTAAAATACATTTTAATTAATCGAACTAGTTTCTTGGAAATACCAAATCCAATAAGAATATCATATAAAAACTTCTCTCTTAACCGAGTCCCTGATAATGATGTATGTTAAAATTCAAGATATTCATAATTTTGACACAAGGCACAAATCAAATCTTAATCTAATCCCTGCTAGTCTCAATTCTTATAAAAAGGAGTTCACGTCATGTATTACAGTCCTTCAATCCACTGCTTAATAATTATCTTACAGCTCTGAAGGACCAAAAATATTTAGGATATAAATTAACAAAATTTCGCCTAACTCATACCTTCTACTCAACTAATAAATTGTGTATGTTCGTAAATTGAATTAATCTACAGTACTTATTGTGTATTATACTTGTATATTGCTCATTTCTTTCATTTCTATATATAATTTGGACTGGTAATGGAAATTACGGGAAAACGGCTGAACGGATTTTAATGAATGACTCCTCATTTTGACCCTTGGAACCCAAAGATATTCAGAAAAATAGTAGTTTTCAATGAAATGTCAATTTTCCTACATAATTTTCCTATTTTCCAAAATCCATCTGTCGTCAGTTTTGAGACACAATGGCTGTTCAGAATAAAACAAAACACACACACTACAATAAGCAATATTACACGAAGGCCATGCATGACCTGCAGGATTGCTGACATATTTAGAGCAAATCAGAGCAAATTCTGTGACATCATAATCACAACAGTATGTCGATCTTCATTTGTGTAATTGTTATAACGTCTCTATAATTGGTTAAAAACTTTTAAGATTTACTAAAAACAAGTCACTAATATACATATTAATGATATAGTCTATTGATGATATGAAACTCAAACCTTTAGGGATTATATAAGTAGACGCAGTGAATATCTTAAATTAGATCTTCATTTCTATAATTTACTGAGAGACGGCTGTGTAATATATATATAGTATATGTTACTGAAAACTACAAAACTTACGTAAGTTAAAATTATTGTTATTAAAAATGATATATTTTTATAGTTATTAATCAAGTGGTGTGAATCTTTGTCATATATTTTGGCGGTGTGGTGTGGATATTTATATGCGTCATTCTCTCCAGTATTGTCTGGAGAGAGCGCAAAAATTACAGTTCCTAAGGAACCAAAAGGTATTACTTACTAATAAAATAAGAGGCCTATAAAATTTTGTAATCTTCCGATCATATCAGCAAGATCTCTTAGCAGGATAAAATGATTCTACCCTCTACATTTCAAGGTAGTTCACGAAACATGCAGCAGCTATACCAAGATGCTATGTCTATTGTTGGAAAGTATGGCAAACCTGACATTTTCTTAACTCTAACCTACAATCCACAATGACCTGAAATAGCTACTACTGCTTTATTCCCACATTAAAAATCCACGATCATCCTAACATTGTTACTTGGGTTTTCGCTTTTAAACTCAAAAACTGAAGATGGATAGATTTAAGAAAAAGCATTTGGCATAAAAAAACCATTCAGAGAGAGTATGTGTCATTATTATGGAAGCAAATAACTTTTAAAATGACTGGTAGGCCTATTCTTCATTGAAAATAAAGCTGAACAATTTTTCCTTGAACCTCTAATTAGCTAATTTAGTTTGCAGCAAATAAGCCGCTAGTCTCGAAGTATAATGCTGATGTAAGATCTAAGGAATACAGTAAATGAAATGAAAAATATATTAATTACTGTGTACAGAGTTATGGAGAACCTCCCCAGACAAAACATTCTCCGTATTCCCACGTCTCCTCTAGAGTTGTTGTGCCCGTATGCTTAGTTTTCTGAGAATGCTATCTTATGCGTGTTGCCTTTGTACCATGCATGTAACTGTGGTGTTTTCCATATTATATTGTTGTCTACGGGTCATATCTACGACCCACTCTGCCTACGTATGCAATATAAGCGTCTGAATATGCATTTCTCCTTATTTTGATAAACCTTACGTTTGTATGCATTTAAGGTCATAAACGTAAGAGCCCTTTGTGGTGATTCATTTGTGATGCATTTTTTTATGTTTCTGTACCTTGGAGACATTCACACTGAAGTCAGAACTTCATTACTGAGCACAAAATACTTCCTTGTTTAGATATAGGCTACTATGTGCTTATCTGGGTATAAAACATAGGGACTTAACATTGCCATAAGAACCCTATCTATAAAAACAAAGACGAAATAACTTAGTGGGTCATGTTTAGAAAATAGCAGGCTTTGACAATTGTAAAACAACATATCATTTACGGTTGCTAAATCAAAGCCTGATGTTTTCTTGTTGATATGCCGGATTGAAATAAATACAAGGTTGGTCAAAAGTCGCTTTCCCCAATATTCGTTCATAGGTTTCATACTTGTACACATATACAGATGTTATAACTTGAATAAACGAATAGCTGGTGTAACAAATGGTGGGTTGACAACCATTTTCGTGCGTCACCTGTTTTGCGATGTCATGTCTTGTATTGTATTGTATTTATTAACATTCCATGGTATTCATACATTGCTTACAGCTAGAATATGGAACAAGACAAAAAACTTAATACTATTATAAAGTCTTAATTTATAGTCACAGTCTAGATGAAATATATACAGACGAGATTTACAATATAGTCTACTAGTACAACACAAAGTTTTAGTATCAATTTCATGAAGTGTTATTGAATGTCATGAATTCACCTACAGAATAGAAGGCGTGAGAAAATATGTACTTCTTTAATTTGGCCCTAAATAATTTTATGTTTTGAGTTTCATTTTTTATATCGATAGGGAGGCTGTTAAAAATTTTTACTGCCATATAACGCACTCCTTTTTGATAGCACGATAGACTTGCCGATGGAATATGAAAGTCATTTTTTGACGTGTATTTATGCTATGAACTGTTGAATTAGTTACAAAGTTTTCACGATTACATACGAGGAAGATTATTAATGAAAAGATATACTGACAAGCCATGGGCATTATTTGTAGTTTTTTGAAAATAGTCCTACACGATTCCCTAGATTTGGCATCTACTATTATTCTAATTACTCTTTTTTGTAATAGGAATATACTGTTACTATCTGTGGAATTTCCCCAGAATATTATTCCAAAACTCATTACCGAGTGGAAGTATGCAAAGTATATTGTTTTTAAGGTATTGATATTTACTATCTTTTGCATAAATCTAACAGCAAAACAAGCTGAATTTAGTTTGGGGGTAATTTCTTTAATATGATTTTTCCAATTTAACACATTATCGATTTTTAAGCCAAGAAATTTGGTTGTTGTTGTATCTAATAGGGATCTATTGTTACGCATTAGAAATTTACGACGTTGAATTTGGATAGGATTTAAATTGAATTATGTTAGTTTTGTTACAACTTAATACCAATTTATTGTTATTGTTGTTTTGTTTTATTGTGTTGGGGGCATTTGGAGGAAGATGTCATAGGAACATCATCTATTTATAGTTATTGCATACAAAGTCTTTTAGACTTAGTTTAAAATAAATATTACAAATAAATAAATATACATTAAAATTCACAAATTCTCATACTCAATATTAAAAAATTCACTAATTAATATAAAAAACTTATCTATGAGCCAACCAGCGACAATTCTTTTAAATTCACCCTTAAGCAGTGAATTCTGTTCTCACTGCATCTCGCCAAAATATTGTAAAAAATTGCTGAAAACTGTAAAAAGCTGTAGAAAAATAATAAATTGTAAAACTGTAAAAAATTGTAAAATATTGTAAAAATTTGTAAAAATTGTAATTGTAATATTGTAAAATTTTGACTTGTTCCACATCTTAAAGCTTCATTGCTCATGTAAGATCTATGGAATAAAATGAATGAATGAATGCATGAATGGATGAATTCATGAATCGATGAATTCATGAATGGATGAATGAATGAATGAATGAATGGATGAATGGATGAATGAATGAATGAATGCATGGATGGATGAATGGATGAATGCATGAATGGATGGATGAATAAATGAATGAATGGATGAATGCATGAATGGATGAATGAATGAATGCATGAATGAATGAATGAATGGATGCATGAATGGATGGATGAATAAATGAATGAGTGGATGAATAAATGAATGAATGGATGAATGCATGAATGGATGAATGCATGAATGGATGGATGAATGAATGGATGGATGAATAAATGAATGAATGGATGCATGAATGGATGAATGGATGAAGGAATGAATGAATGCATGAATGGATGAATGCATGAATGGATGGATGAATGAATGAATGGATGGATGAATGAATGAATGGATGAATGAATGGATGGATGAATAAATGAATGAATGAATGCATGAATGAATGCATGAATGGATGAATGCATGGATGAATGAATGAATGCATGAATGAATGAATGCATGAATGGATGAATGCATGAATGGATGAATGAATGAATGGATGAATGAATGAATGAATGAATGAATGAATGAATGAATGAATGAATGAATGATTTGCTAACGTAAACACTTCTAACCTGTGTAAGTAAAAACATCAATATTTCCATTCGCTTATAGGACTATAAAGTTTGTTTTTCTGCTTCAGAGCACATGAGATATAATTTTCATTAATTTTATTCCTTAAATAGTTATAAATTCCTTCTGAGTCGTGAAGCCAACTCCATTAAAGGCCAAATCGCCCCAAAGGATGGCCGACCTTTACGACTCCCACCTTTACAGACAATCGGCATTAATGGCAGTAGGGATATCAGTCCTAAGTGCCTGCCGCCTTTACCCCCAAGGAAATGGCTCTGGTACTCATTTCTGTTAAAGGTTGTGTGAATCTCAGAGCCATATGAGGCTCGAAGGATTACATAGATGAATGGAGAAAATACATGACCACATCGGGAATCGAATCAACGACCTTCAGGCTTTGCAGCATAACTGCAACGCTACCGCGCGTCCCATGAGAGATGTGTAACAAGACGTAACAATAGTATCTGGCTTTTGCTTACCCCGAGGTTCATTGGATCAATCCCCTGATTATCTTCAATGAATGGGTAATTATTGCGCCTGCTATCGACCATCAGATCGGCAAGTCATCACAGTGGCAGTGCAACTCTGCTGATTTCATTTTATGATTGATACTGGCTGAAGAAAAGCGCCACGATAGCAGAAGATACAGAAATTTCCTGAGAAAGCTTTTTCCAGTAGCGCTTTTGTGCACCACAATAAAATTTCCACTCGGGCTCTCCGGGTTTTGAACTCTGACTCCTGGCAAGGAAGTCCGACACCAACCGTCCGAATAACAGTGTATCCATGACACTAGTAATTTATTACTATTATAATTAATATGCTCTGTCTCAGTGAAACGTACAGCTGACTCCGTATAGGTTAGTTTCTCTCTGATTCTCTTCCAATTCACTGCGGGCTAAAGCAAGGAGATGCACTATCATCTTTACTTTTTAACTTTTCTCTAGAGTATGCCATTAGGAAGGTCCAGGATAAGAGATAGGGTTTGGGTTACTGGGTTATTTTACGCCGCTGTTTCAACATCTGAGTTTATTTAGCGTCCGAATGAAAAGAAGGTGATAATGCCGGTGAAATTAGTCCGAACAAAAGTTTCCCAATATTTGCTCATGTTGGGTTGAGGGAAAACCCGGAAAAACCTCAACCAGGTAACTTGTTTCAACCAGGAATCGAATCCGAGCCACCTGGTTTCGCGGTCAGACGCGCTAACCGTTACTCCACAGGTGAACAGGATTTGGAATTGAAAGGGGTTCCATCAGCTGCTTGTTTATGCGGATGACGTGAAAATGTTAGGAGAAAATCCAAAAACCATGAGGGAAAACACGGGAATTTATCTTGAAGCAAGTAAAGAGATAGTTTTGGAAGTAAATCTCGAAAAGATAAAGTATATGATTATGTCTCGTAATCAAAACATAATACGAAATGAGAATATAAAAATAGGAAATTTATCCTTCGAAGAGGTGGAAAATTTCAAATATCTTGGAGCAACAGTAGCAAATATAAAATACACTCGGGAGGAAGTTAAATGCAGAATAAATATGGGAAATGCCTGTTATTATTCGGTTGAGAAGCTTTTATCATCCAGTTTGCTCTCGAAAAAGCTGAAAGTTAGAATTTATAAAGCAGTTATATTACCGGTTGTTCTGTACTGTTGTGAAACTTGGATTCTCACTTTGAGAGAGAAACAGATATTAAGGGTGTTTGAGATTAAGGTGCTTAGGAAAATATTTGGGGCTAAGAGGGGTGAAGTTACAGGAGAATGGAGAAAGTTACACAACACAGAACTGGACGCATTGTATTCTTCACCTGACATAATTAGGAACATTAAATCCAGGTAGCAGGAGATAGGTAGGGCATGTAGCACGTATGAGAGAATCCAGAAATGCATATAGAGTGTTAGTTGGGAGGCCGAAGGGAAAAAGACCTTTCGGGAGGCCGAGACGTAGATGGGAAGATAATATTAAAATGGATTTGAGGGAGGTGGGATATGATGATAGAGACTGGATTAATCTTGCACAGGATAGGGACCGATGATGGGCTTATGTGAGGGCGGCAATGAACCTCCGGGTTCCTGAAAAGCCAGCAAGTAAGTAAGTAGGATGTGTATAATATTGTTGTCTGAAGAAGGCAATTTGGCAGGGAATCGAACACGGCCACAGTCAACACAACTGGGCTGGGACCTTGGCTGCTCCAAGTTGTGAAACAGGCTTCTATTGAAATGTTTATTGCGGTCCAGATGACAAGAGGTTATCAGCTGACTGGGGTCGGGGGTCATTCCATGCTCCTGCTACAAACATGTTTTCCTAGCTTCATCCACTTGGAGGTCTTGGGGAATCGTCACCACTCATGTTGCCATGATCTACATTAACAATTCAAGGGGTGTAGTGGGGAGGAGGGGCAGCATAAGTCATTAGTTCGTGAGTTCAAATCTTGCAGAGAGTAATCTTACTTGACGCAGTATGTGTTGCGTCTTTCTCCTCTCTAAGTAGCGGGGAGGGTCACCTGGAAATTGAGAGACGCATAAAAATGTAACCCCTTCTCGCAACTTATTGTCTTCTCCTTCTTCTCACTTTATCTTCCCTTATAATCCCTCTCTATTCTCCCATCCCTCCCCCTTGTTTTCCTATTTCTCCCTTATTCATTTACGACGCATTTAGATGTTACATTTCCTACAAATAAATATGACAATTAAAAAAGAAATTAAACATAGATAAACAGGTAACTTAAGTAAATTTATAACCTAATTAATATAACTTAATTAAAAATATATGAACAAAAGCAAAATAGACAAAGTACGTTCCGAATGTGCAAAGCCCATACTCGGAGATACAGTAGAAAACAATCTTAGAAGAGATATGTAGTGTCAAAATAACTGTATTTCCATTTCCCCCACTTGCATTTCCATTTTCTCCTTGCATTCTTGCATTTCCATTTTTCTCCTTACAGTCCGATATCTCGCCTTGCATTTCCATTTTTCTCCTTACATTCCCATATCTCGCCTTGCATTTCCATTTTTCTCCTTGCATTCCCATATCTCGCCTTGCATTTCCATTTTTCTCCTTGCATTCCCATATCTTGCCTTGCATTTCCATTTTTCTCCTTGCATTCCCATATCTCGCCTTGCATTTCCATTTTTCTCCTTGCATTCCCATATCTCGCCTTGCATTTCCATTTTTCTCCTTGCATTCCCATATCTCGCATTGCATTTCCATTTTTCTCCTTGCATTCCCATATCTCGCCTTGCATTTCCATTTTTCTCCTTGCATTCCCATATCTCGCCTTGCATTTCCATTTTTTCTCCTTGCATTCCCATATCTCGCCTTGCATTTCCATTTTTCTCCTTGCATTCCCATATCTCGCCTTGCATTTCCATTTTTCTCCTTACATTCCCATATCTCGCCTTGCATTTCCATTTTTCTCCTTACATTCCCATATCTCGCCTTGCATTTCCATTTTTCTCCTTACATTCCCATATCTCGCCTTGCATTTCCATTTTTCTCCTTACATTCCCATATCTCGCCTTGCATTTCCATTTTTCTCCTTGCATTCCCATATCTCGCCTTGCATTTCCATTTTTCTCCTTGCATTCCCATATCTCGCCTTGCATTTCCATTTTTCTCCTTACATTCCCATATTTCGCCTTGCATTTCAGTTTTTTTTCTCCTTGCATTCTTGCATAAATGAACAAACAAATTAAACATTTTAAAATTTCTTTTCAAAACGAACTTACATTTGTTCGGATCAAATTTCTGCATATTTAATAGATAAAACTGAAATTCTTCCAATCATTTATTATCATAATACACAGCTCTCTTAAACTGACAGATGATATTGGGAATTAAATCAATTGCTTTCCCAAAACACGCTATGAAATATTTCACGTAAAACAATTTTTATCTCGAAACGGCATCAAAAAGGAGCAAAATTGTATTGAACATTTTGTTTGAAATATCTCAAAGAATAACCCCCTGAAATGAATGACATTGCCTGTGGTTCACCCTGTACAACCACTGCATTTGGTTAAGTTTTTTTAAGTTCCTCCGCGCTCAAGTTAACACTAGCAGTTGCCACTTTTCGCAGACCCCTGCTCCAACCCGTTATCCCACTCACACCGACATGGTTCCCAGTACCCAAATTCGGAGTCGGCAGTCTTTCTTGGCCTTGGTGCGGTGCATTCCCCCACCCACCACGTCAAGGTTGCTGCCGCGGGGGACGCGGCGGTCGTCGGCATGTCTGCACTTGCTGACTGGCTCTCCCAACTGCGACATCCGACATTCGTCTTTTTTATGCAAAATTGTTCACGACTACTTAAACGGGATCGAATGGAGACAGGTACCTTCAAGCTAAAAACTCATGTACATATTGAAAGCATCCCCAAAAATAATCATTTCAACTACGTGAAATCTTGAATAATGTAATTGATTTCAACCAATGGTTTTGCAAGCGGAATCAGGGGTATGTAAAATTTCCATTGACACGGTCATGTGAATGCTACGAATCTTAGTTTTCAAGTGACTATTTCGTTTACATGACATGACATGATATGATATGATATATGATATGGTATGATATATGATATGATATGATATAAATATGATATGATATATGATATGATATGATATATGATATGATATAAATATGATATGATATATGATATGACATGATATGATATGATATATGATATGACATGATATATGATATGATATATGATATGAGATATAATATGAGATATGATATGATATGATATGATATGATATATGATATGATACATGATATGATATGACATATGATATGATATATAATACGATATGATATGATATATAATACGATATGATATGATATATAATACGATATGATATGATATGATATATGATATGATATATGATATGACATATGATATGATATGATATATGATATGATATATGATATGACATGATATGATATATGATGTGATGATATATGATATGATATATGATATGACATGACATGATATGATATATGATATGATACATGATATGATATATGATATGATATGACATATGATATGATATATAATACGATATGATATGATATATGATATGATATATGGTATGATATATGATATGACATATGATATGATATGATATATGACATATGATATGATATGATATATGATATGATATATGATATGACATGATATGATATGATATGATATGATATGATATGATATGATATGATATGATATGATATATGATATATGATGTGATATGATATGATATGATATATGATATGACATATATGATATGATATGATATGATATGATATGATATATGATATATAATATGACGTATGATATGATATATGATATATAATATGACGTATGATATGATATATGATATGATATGTGGTATGATATGTGATATATTTCGTCACAGCATTTCTACAGCTACATGAACACAGGCCATCTACAACGCACAATAAAAACAGGAACTGAACAACACTAATTACAGCCTACTGGTATACCCAGAGGTACTAAAAACGCGATATGACCACAGGATGTTAAAGCGTGTTTAAAGAAAATGAGAAAACAAAACACGGTCGGTACGTGAATAATGGAAATATAGTGTTGCAATATAGTATAGACCAGCCATGGCGAAAACGCGACTCACGAGCACATTGTGGCTCGCAATGATAGCTGTGCATTTCCTTTGCTTCCTACCTCCCACAAGCCCCCACCCTCTCACTTACTGGAGTCAAACTCCGTTCCATTTGTATTTGTCTCTGACCTGCGAGTGGCGTATCGTCGCAATGTCTCTCTCGAAACTATGTACCTCTACAAAAACGAAAGTTTCAAGTAGGATGGGAGGACGCATTTTTTTGCTGTCAATATGATGAGAATATTAAATGTATGATTTGTTCACAAGTATTACGAGGAAAACGGTTGTATAACAAAACGGCATTATAAGTTACTACATGTTACTGTTATTATTATTATTATTATTATTATTATTATTATTATTATTATTATTATTATTATTATTATTATCTCTGTACGTCGTTCTTTTTCAGCAGATGTACGAATAATGCGGTTAGGTCTTGAATTTAAACTCACAGATTACAATGTGATGTTAAATGAAAACTACATGCAAGGACTTGACGAATGTTCAACCTTTCAAATCTTTGCCAAAAAATAAATATCCGAAGCTTCGTTCTTTCGCTTGCTCTGTTGAAGCCATGTTCGCTACAACTTACATTTGTGAAAAATTATTTTCAACAATTAAAATAGTAAAAACCAAATTTAGATCACGACTGACAGACAAATACCTTCGTGATCAACTACGACTGGCAGTAAGTGACGTAATTCCTAATTTTGAAACTCTGTCGCACAGACATTCTGAAGACAGTTAATTTTAGGTTGTGACGTGTCCAATGTTTTCTTGTTCATTTCTTTCTTCGTTACACGTACTAAACATTAGTTTGTAGCCTTGTACTGTATAAAATTATATTTAAGTGCTTGACATAAGGAAAATGAAAATCCGTTAATAAGTCAGACAGTTGCTTCACTTCCCCTTCGGGTGTCCGCCTCCCTCCATAGGTGCTATGCACGTTGCAGGTTACACAGTGGCTCGGCGCACGATCGTATTTTCGCCACGGCTGGTCTAGACTTTAGAACCAGACAGAAATTAGATTTCATTTCATATGTTTATTTATTTTAGGCAGCTGAATACAAACCTTAAAAAAAAAAAAAACTATCTAGCTCTAGACAAATGCCCCTTGGAAACTGGAGCCGAGTTTTTTTAATACCTAGTGTGCACATGGCATAAACAATTCGCTGACAAGAGGTACAAGACCTGTTGGCCCGCCACTCGCACGAGTCGGAGAAGTTGCCGAAGAGGCCTGGCGATCTGAAGCCACACGCAACTGTCGAACTTCCAGTCAGTAGCTATCACCTCCAATAAAATTAAGTAGAAAAAGAAAACCAAGGGACAGTAACAGAATACGGGACATCCATAAATTGTGCAGCAAGAAATGTGAACGCTATCATATTGAACTATGCGCCAAAAGAACAAAATCAATAAGCGAGTACCCAAAAACAAAAGTGAATTAAATGCAATTTAATGGCCATTTGGCTGCAATAAATATATTATTATTATAAATATAATTTTTGGGTTCGACTACTGACAAATTAAAAGAGACTCTACTGCCAGACAACCAAGTTGCAATGAGGATCGAGTTCTTGTTAAGTGGTGGGCTTTGTTTTGTTTTTGTTAAGGAAGGACTATTTTATTACTCGTATTTTAATATTCGAAACACTTTTCTTTTTCTTGATTTAGCCACACTGAATTTTTACAGAAGTATCAAGTGTGGGTACTTTTTGGAAAGCGCTTAATGAGCATTATTCAAAAGTATTCCCAAGACACTACTTCGATTAATTAAAATGTGTCTTAGTGAAACTTACAGCAGAGTCCGTATAGGCCAGTTTCTATCTGATGCTTTTCCAATTCACTGTGGGCTAAAGCAAGAAGATGCACTATCACCTTTACTTTTTAACTTCGCTCTAGAGCAGGCGTCTCAAGGCCAACGCATAAAAGTTGTCACAGGGAGCAAGTCTAGATAACATAGTCAGCTGAAGAGATAAGGGCAATACCCGAAGATAGCCGATCGCTGATTAATGTCTCACGCATGAGTGAGCTAAGTTGTTACTGTCGCGGGAGAAATGCCAGAAAGCTGCACTTCTGAGTTGTACTGGCACAATAGACGGTTGTTTTCGGAAGGAATTTCTTAAGTAGATTGCAGTAACAATAATAATAACAATAATAATACATTTATTTTCTAATTATATACTATCAATGAGTAAAAAGAAGACATCTGAAGCATGAAGAACCATACATGTTACGTAATTATTTAAGCACAAGGAACTGGCACCTTACTCCATTATCTCCTGGCCTAGTTGACTCATAAGTGGTGCCTTATTGGTATCACTTCTGAGATTCAGAACTGTCTTCGGACAGTTGACCAAACAATAAAAATTTTTCATTTCTAGTAAAGGTTTTAGGTATCGCTCTTTTTTTAAGTTTATACTACTTACTTACAAATGGCTTTTAAGGAACCCGAAGGTTCATTGCCGCCCTCACATAAGCCCGCCAGCGGTCCCTATCCTGTGCAAGATTAATCCAGTCTCTATCATCACACCCCACCTCCCTCAAATCCATTTTAATATTATCCTCCCTAAAGGTCTTTTTCCCTCCGGTCTCCCAACTAATACTCTATATGCATTTCTGGATTCGCCCATGCCCATGCCCTGCCCATCTCAAACGTCTGGATTTTAAGTTCCTAATTATGTTACGTGAAGAATACAATGCGTGCAGTTCTGTGTTGTGTAACTTTCTCCATTCTCCTGTAACTTCATCCCGCTTAGCCCCAAATATTTTCCTAAGAACCTTATTGTCAAACGCCCTTAACCTACGTTCCTCTCTCAAAGTGAGAGTCCAAGTTTCACAAACGTACAGAACAACCGGTAATATAACTGTTTTATAAATTCTAACTTTCAGATTTTGGACAGGATGATAAGAGCTTCTCAACCGAATAATAACATGCATTTCCCATATTTATTCTGCGTTTAATTTCCTCCCCAGTGTCATTTATATTTGTTACTGTTGCTCCAAGATATTTGAATTTTTCCACCTCTTCGAAGGATAAATCTCCAATTTTTATATTTCCATTTCGTACAACATTCTGGTCACGAGACATAATCATATACTTTGTCTTTTCGGGATTTACTTCCAAACCGATCGCTTTACTTGCTTCAAGTAAAATTTCCGTGTTTTCCCTAATCGTTTGTGTATTTTCTCCTAACATATTCACGTCATCCGCATAGACAAGAAGCTGATGTAACCCGTTCAATTCCAAACCCTGCCTGTTATCCTGAACTTTCCTAATGGCATATTCTAGAGCAAAGTTAAAAAGTAAAGGTGATACTGCATCTCCCTGCTTTAGCCCGCAGTGAATTGGAAAAGCATCAGATAGAAACTGACCTATACGGACTCTGCTGTATGTTTCACTGAGACACATTTTAATTAATCGAACTAGTTTCTTGGGAATACCAAATTCAATAAGAATATCATAGAATACTTCCCTCTTAACAGAGTCATATGCCTTTTTGAAATCTATGAATAACTGATGTACTGTACCCTTATACTCCCATTTTTTCTCCATTATCTGTCGAATAAAAAAAATCTGATCAATAGTCGATCTATTACGCGTAAAACCGCACTGATGATCCCCAATAATTTCATCTACGTACGGAGTTAATCTTCTCAAAAGAATATTGGACAAAATTTTGTACGACGTCAACAAAAGTGATATTCCTCGAAAGTTACTACAGTTGGTTTTGTCCCCCTTTTTAAAAATAGGTACAATTATGGACTCCTTCCATTGTTCTGGTACAATTTTCTTTTCCCAAATAGCAAGTACAAGTTTATAAATTTCGCTATATAATGCACTTCCACAATCTTGTATTAATTCTGCTGGAATTTGATCGATACCTGGAGACTTGTACTTTTTCAGATTTTCTATCGCAATTTCGACTTCTGAAAGAGTGGGTTCGGGTATAAATGGCTCACCAGTTTGTATTTCAATTTCTTCCCGATCATTTCTATTTGGCCTATGTACATTTAGTAGTTGCGCAAAATAGTTTTTCCATCTGTTTAGGATTGATGGAGATGACCAAGTTTATACTGTATTTAATAAAATAAAATTCAATTAAATAATAATAATAATAATAATAAAAAAATTACAATTAAACTTGTTGGTTGTTAAAGTAAGTATTCTTACGTTACGCTAATATTAATATATTAATTACAATAATAGTTAAATAATATATTTCGTAATGTTTTCAATAATTAAAAATAATCTAAACACCTTAGAAATTCACAAGCAATTATTTTAAATTAGAACTATTCAAAACTTAAATCTGGTCTGAAATTCTTTTCTCAAGTCCTTCAGTATTTCATTATATTTGTTACACGGGTCTTGATTCAAATCAGGTAACAATTTTAGATCAATAAAGTGGTAACAGTTACCCACTGAAACTTGCGTCTCCCACAATTTCACTTTCCCTATGAAAGCTTTTATTTCTTCATACATCTGCGGTAATAAGAACATTCTTTTCTCGGAGATGGACACAACATCGTAGCGGTTGCAGATGTCTGTTCAAACGTCGCGGTCAATGACGTCATCCCTAGATAAACGAACTGCTCTTGCATCTTGTTCCACTCTTACATTGAAAAAGAGAAAGAGGAGGAAGTGCTCTGAGAAGGCCCTATTGAGACGTCTGCTCTAGAATATGCCATTAGGAAAGTTCAGGATAACACAGATGGTTTGGAATTGAACGGGTTACATCAGCTGCTTGTCTATGCAGATGACGTGAATATGTTAGGAGAAAATCCACAAACGATTAGGGAAAATACGGGAATTCTACTTGAACCAAGTAAAACGATAGGGTTGGAAGTAAATCCCGAAAAGACTAAGTATATGATTATGTCTCGTGACCAGAATATTGTACGAAATGGAAATATAAAAATTGGAGATTTATCCTTTGAAGAGGTAGAAAAATTCAAATATCTTGGA
This sequence comes from Periplaneta americana, assembly GCF_040183065.1. Taxonomy (NCBI): domain Eukaryota; kingdom Metazoa; phylum Arthropoda; class Insecta; order Blattodea; family Blattidae; genus Periplaneta; species Periplaneta americana. Next base: position 154,094,576 of record NC_091130.1, read on the forward strand.
GCAACAGTAACAAATATAAATGACACTCGGGAGGAAATTAAACGCTGAATAAATATGGGAAATGCCTGTTCTTATTCGGTTGAGAAGCTTCTATCATCCAGTCTGCTGTCCAAAAATCTGAAAGTTAGAATTTATAAAACAGTTATATTACCGGTTGTTCTGTATGGTTGTGAAACTTGGACTCTCACTTTGAGAGAGGAACAGAGATTAAGAGTGTTTGAGAATAAGGTTCTTAGGAAAATGTTTGGGGCTAAGAGGGATGAAGTTACAGGAGAATGGAGAAAGTTACACAACATAGAACTGCACGCATTGTATTCTTCACCTGACATAATTAGGAACATTAAATTCAGACGTTTGAGATGGGCAGGGCATGTAGCACGTATGGGCGAATCCAGAAATGCATATAGAGTGTTAGTTGGGATGCCGGAGGGAAAAAGACCTTTGGGAAGGCCGAGACGTAGATGGGAAGTTAATATTAAAATGGATTTGAGGGAAGTGGGATATGATGGTAGAGACTGGATTAATCTTGCTCAGGATAGGAACCAATGGCGGGCTTATGTGAGGGCGGCAATGAACCTCCGGGTTCCTTAAAAGCCAGTAAGTAAGTAAAAAAATATATCGGGTGTTCCATTTAAAATAGGAACCAATGGCGGGCTTATGTGAGGGCGGCAATGAACCTCCGGGTTCCTTAAAAGCCAGTAAGTAAGTAAAAAAATATATCGGGTGTTCCATTTAAAATAAGAGAGTAGGAGTTACTTCTGGTTAAACAGGAAGTAGAAAAACTTGGTAATAGCATTATTGAGTTCTTAGTATATGGCTATCCCCAGACACCAAGTTTCATGTCATTGAACCACATGCTTCAAAAGTTATTTAGGTGGTGCGGGACTTTTAACTAACCCTGTATATTATTCGTAGTGATAAAAGAAATCAAAGTCTTAAAAAAATTGAACTTCAATAAACAATTCAAGCACCACATAAAAATGTTCGAGTATTTCTTACTTCGACAGTGTATGGGGTGAGATGGATTACCACATGGATGTATGCCGTATTAGCAAAGGTGGAAACAATGAGCATCTGTGAGGTATGTAACAAAACTTGGAGAGTTTCTCTTTATTCTAGTGTAAAGTAATTTGTTATTCGTTGTGTAGTTTAGTAGTTATGAATTTTTAAAATGTTTCACGGATTTATGAATAGCCCAAATAATTATGAAATTATTGAGATAAAGGGTACAAGTTATATATTTTTGAAAGCTAGAAGAAATGAGCTTCCAGATGAGGCAAAAACATTATTTACCAAATTTTTTTTTAAGAAATCTGACATTTCTAAAGTCGATGTACACCTTATTTTTTTAACTTTTTTCCTATTTGGTGTAAAATATTAATTTTTATATGTAGAGAGCTCATAGCTGTAGCAACTCAACCAAATATAAATATTTTGAAAAAATTATTTGGGGGCCCAAATTTGAAAAAAATATACCCAATGCAGGATTGTACTAAAACCGATATCTAAGCAGTTTTTAAAGATAGATTCAAACGGTTTTCTGCAATGTATTTGCAAAAGCATGTTCTACAAACTGTCTGTAACAGAATTTTGATATTAGTCCCTACGTTTGTAAAATAAAAAATTAAAATTTAATAATTTTCTGATTTTCTTTCTTGCAAACAAACGGACGTAATTTTGAAATGAAATCAATTAATAAAATTCGGTTAGAGGGAAAAGTTTCCTAATAGTCTAAAGAATGTGTGTTCTAAATTTAATGCATGTATCTTGGATAGTTCAGAAATTATATCCATTTTTGTCTGGCAATGTAGCAAAAAAAAATGAAGTTACTGGAAACCGATAAAAGCGGGCGTGTGATTTAAAAATCCATAGCGCAGGAAGTTTAAAAATGGCGACTCAACATGCGATAAGGGCACAAATACCCACAACATGTTATGCTATGCATTCCACACATATCACAGGGTATTTTAAGGAAAAAAAAATTTTTGAAAATTTAATTTACCGGAAACAACAATAAAAGTGGGCGAGTCATTTAAAAATTCATAACGCAGGAAGTTTAAAAATGGCGATTCAACATCCGATAAGGGCACAAATACTCACAAAATGTTATGCTATGCATTCCACACATATCAAAGAGTATTTTAAGGAAAAAAAAATTTTTGAAAATTTAATTTACCGGAAACAACAATAAAAGTGGGCGAGTCATTTAAAAATTCATAACGCAGGAAGTTTAAAAATGGCGATTCAACATCCGATAAGGGCACAAATACTCACAAAATGTTATGCTATGCATTCCACACATATCAAAGAGTATTTTAAGGAAAAAAAAATTTTTGAAAATTTAATTTACCGGAAACAACAATAAAAGTGGGCGAGTCATTTAAAAATTCATAACGCAGGAAGTTTAAAAATGGCGATTCAACATCCGATAAGGGCACAAATACTCACAAAATGTTATGCTATGCATTCCACACATATCACAGGGTATTTTAAGGATTTTTTTTTTTGAAAATTTAATTTACCGGAATCAATAATAAAAGTTGGCGAGTCATTTAAAAATCCATAACGCAGGAAGTTTAAAAATGACGTCTCAACATGCGATAAGGGCACAAATACCTACAAAGGTATTTTAAAGAATTTTTTTTTTTAAATTCACTCATTTTTCACCAAAAAATACCATACTCTCCCATTAAATAAAGTAACAACTATTTCATCGCCAAGTTCTTATTTCGCGGAGCCTGTAATAGTAGCAGTCACTGGTACTCGAACCAGACAGTTCCTGGGTGCGGCGTTCCCACCATGTGTAGCCCATGTCTAGTTTCAGGGCGAGGAAAAACCCAGTCATAGTCTTCGGCCAAGGCCCACGCAGAGCTGCATAACCCAGAAATAAGAAAAAATATAATCTGAATGAGAAACAGAGCGCTGGAAGCCTTGGGGCGATGTGACATAGATTTTTAACCCCGCGCCGCAGATGTGTCTAAAGGTCGAGGATTCGATCTCGGGGCGTCCGCGCTGCCTCGTCATCATCCTGCAGTCCACTTGCTTCAATAGAGGGACACTACAAGCTGAAAGAATCCCGCTGCACGGCTCACGGAGGTGGAATTTCTCATCAACCCATAATCTGCAAAATTCCGATCATAAACTTGAGTTCTCGTTCCTTCCCAAGGGTTAAAGACGGACGAAACATGATTCCGACTGCATCGCTTGTGCCTAGCACTGGCGAAAGAAATCTATGTAAGTACATTACGTAGTTTTGCAATTCGACTGTGAATGAATGTGTATAACGCTTTCTCCAATTTCAAATAAATGTTTTTTTTTTCTTCTTTTGTTACCCATACAATGTTGCCATAATAACAAATCCACTAAAAATAACAACTTTTTTCCTAATATTTTTGTGAGTGCATGTTTACTACGTAATAATAAAAATAAAAAATAATAATAATAATAATAATAATGATAATAATAATAATAATAATTCTTTATTTATATTCACAGAGTTAAGCCATAGGGCCTTCTCTTACACTCTACTAGGTCACAAAGTATACAAGCAGTTAAAATTAAACTAAATGTTAAAGAACAGAATACTAACATATTACAAATAATAATAATAATAATAATAATAATAATACTTACTTACTTACTGGCTTTTAAGGAACCCGGAGGTTCATTGCCGCCCTCACATAAGCCCGCCATTGATCCCTATCCTGAGCAAGATTGATCCAGTCCCTACCATCATATCCCACTTCCCTCAAATCAATTTTAATATTATCTTCCCATCTACGTCTCGGCCTTCCCAAAGGTCTTTTCCCCCCTGGCCTCCCAACTAACACTCTATATGCATTTCTGGATTCGCCCATACGTGCTACATGTCCTGCCCATCTCAAACGTCTGGATTTTATGTTCCTAATTATGTCAGGTGAAGGATACAATGCGTGCAGCTCTGCGTTGTGTAACTTTCTCCATTCTCCTCTAACTTCATCCCTCTTAGCCCCAAATATTTTCCTAAGAACCTTATTCTCAAAAACCCTCAATCTCTGTTCCTCTCTCAAAGTGAGAGTCCAAGTTTCACAACCATACAGAACAACCGGTAATATAACTGTTTTATAAATTCTAACTTTCAGATTTTTTGACAGCAGACTAGATGACAAAAGCTTCTCAACCGAATAATAACAAGCATTTCTCATATTTATTCTGCGTTTAATTTCCTCACGAGTGTCATTTACATTTGTTACTGTTGCTCCAAGATATTTGAATTTTTCCACCTCTTCGAAGGATAAATCTCCAACTTTTATATTTCCATTTCGTACAATATTCTGGTCACGAGACATAATCATATACTTAGTCTTTTCGGGATTTACTTCCAACCCTATCTCTTTACTAGCTTCAAGTAGAATTTCCGCGTTTTCCCTAATCGTTACAAATAATAATAATAATAATAATAATAATAATAATAATAATAATAATAGCATAATAAAATCGACACTAAACAACATGAAAATAATATCATAATAGAAAAAAATAGAAAGTAAAATACATCAGAATATAGTGAAAGCAACTCATTTAGTACAAATGGTTAATATGGAAAAAACGTAAGGAAGAATATATCAAAATGGAATGTAATAAAATAATAATAAAAAAGAAAAGAGATACGAAAATTAAATAAAGGACTAACAAAATCCAAATTTTGAACTACCAAATGTTTTTGACTTTTGATTTTTTATTTTTCCTATTCTTTTTAGAAACATTTTCAAACGCTATTTTTTTAGTATAAGATCTCAAATTTTAAGCTTCTTTTTTTATTACATTCACAAAACATAGAAACTTCAAGTAGAACCCATTATACAGTTCATCAGCAAGTATCAACTTCAGTGGAAGAGTCATCTCGAACGAATGGCTCGATGCAGAATTCCAAAAGCACTGTTTCATTACCATCCGCATGGCAAAAGATCTCTAGGTCGTCCGAAGAAGAGATGGACTGAAAATTCTAGTTTGAGACCGTAACAGACAACTCGGCCTAATACTAGTTAGGAAGACGACGACAAAACATAGAGAAACTTTTCTATGCATTCATTTGATGACATATCTTATTTATTCACCTTCAAAAAGTTTCTATTTAAAATGTTATTTTTCCTATATTAATAAAAGAAACTAGCATCATTTCTCACAAAAGAAATACATACAAACATGCAGCTACATCATAAATATTTGTAGTAAAAATTTAATCCAAATTGATTAATATTTGGCATAAAAAAGTTGGTGTTGAATCAAGAAAAATAAACTTACGGAAAAATGGATTTGAAAGTATAAAGAATATTTATGTAAATTAAAATTCTCCTCCCCTACATTAATATAGTAACTTCAGGGTGCCAACTTTAGATCAAAAAGTTACTAGATTTGTAATAAGAATTTTTTAAAAAAGAATTCTTTGAAGAAAAAACAATTTTGAAGGCTCTTTAAACGCCACACTCCTTTACAACTTTAATTTAAAAAAAAATAAACATTTTTATAATCAGACTTGAACGAAATTCATTTGGAGTATGAAAATATACATTCTAAAGAAGTGAAATAGATAAATTTTTTTTTTTAGAAAATGTTCAGGATTTTCAGTGGAGTCTCGCCTTAAGACAGCCTAGACTGGTTAATTTATTAAGTTCCTTATCAAGACTAAAGAATATAACTTAAGTATTTCTACAAACAAATCTAAGTGAATAATGGTCTCCAGGGAAACAATAAAATACCAACTGGAAATAGCCTATATGGAAAAATGACAGAAGAAGTGCTATTTTCTATAAATTATTTAAAAGTAGATATAAGTATGAAAACCAAATTGGAACACCAGTAATGAGAAGAGCGAGAATATCAGGTTACTTTTGCGATGTCATTTGGAAGAATAAATACTTACTAATAAACCGTGTATAATTTTTGTACGAGACTTATGCAAAGTTGGGACAAAAAAGTTATTAATAAACCATGCATAAGCGATGGATGTAGTTATATAATTGCTGTAATGTAGTTATATACACATAAAACCCGCTGTTTAAGCGTTGTATACAGAGGAAAAAAAAATGACCGCCACTCTAACAGCTGTTCGTATCGATAGTCATTTTATGATAATGGCTGCCTTGTAACCACAGAACAACAAATCAAAAAGCATAGAATAATTAGAATAATATTGCTGTAGCTGCACTCTTTGATCAAAATGTAGCGTGATAATCGATCAGGCCCCTTGTACTATCGATACTTATCGCGATACACTAGCGCACACTATCGGATGCAATAAAGAATCTGTTATTGTTGTATGTATGTATTTATTTACACTGCAAGTGGGCAAGCACCCGGTGGCAGTGGTATATACAATATTAACAATACACAGTTAAAATGATAAGCAATACACAATAAAATCAGCAATACACAATAAAATGTGTAGTTTAATTTTTTCGTAATAAAACAATAACGAAACTATGGCGTAGTTCTATAACACTTGTATTGTTATACATGACGTATATAATGATTATTAGTCAGGAATTTACACAAGACTTATACAACGAGCTGTTTAGTGTATAACGCAATTAAACGTCTGTATAAGAGTTTTTTATTAGTAAGACCGTAGAATGATAAAGTAATGGTCACACCAACGTTTCTTTCCGTTGTGAAACTGTCACATAATAATAATAATAATAATAATAATAATAATAATAATAATAATAATAATAATAATAATAATAATAATAATAATAAAATAATAAAATAATAATAATAAGCCCAAGTCCGCTAGACACATATAGGATCAGACTTAATCAGCAGCCTAACTAATGGCAATGACCCACGAATTTAAAAATGGAGAAACGAAATTGAAACAACACAATATTCTGCGAATGCATCCTTGTACTCAGTAAGCCTTGGACTACAAACCCATCTGGAAGAGAGACCTTGGACGTCATTGATGGAGATAAGACGATCTGAATCAATACTGAATGGAGCGGATTAAACGGGTTCATACCTTGAAAAATAAAAAAATGGTCACGGCTCTAATTTGTCCTAATTTTACGTAATCCACAAAATCATATTATCATCGTTACTAGAACTGTTTTTACAAGAAACCTACAGAACGTCAAAATGAAGTTGCGAGGTAAAAAATGACAGGAATTTATCTAATCCCTACAATTTCTTGAAACGATTATGCTGTTCTTGTTTTTTATTGTGAGTATGGTTGGTATTTTAAGGATGTTTGAAATTTGAAATAAAATTTTGATATTTCTTTTCATTTCCTTGTCTTTATTTTCCTTTAAATTTAGCAAGTCAGAGCCTTCTCGTTAACTACGTCATAATAGCTTCCTCATTCCACGAGGCCTAGTCTGGAGACAACAATGCAATTGATAGTCGAAACGATTCACACATCAATATGACGCCAATGAGTTGTGAATAATATGACATTACAGAGAATTGGATTCATTTGGAATTAATATCACAGTTAAATACTCGAGGATTAGTCTATAGTATGTTAAATAAACTATTTCTATCTTTATACTCCCATAGTTTTATTAATCGCACTGTTTGTTTACGAACAATAATGAATTCGTTATGATGTCACAGTCATTTGTTTCCCCTTTATGTTTTATCACGGCTGGCTGGAAAACACATAATATCAGTCATGCAAGGCCTACTGTATGAACAGAAAGTGTGACTCTCAAAATGTGAAGCGCATGAACGTTTAGCGTTGTTAGTGGATGTTTAGGCAGCCATGTAGACAAATTAACACTTATGCGGAGAATTATGAACAGCGATGAGAGAATTACTGCCAGGGGTTTGTATAATTAAAAATGATACTCTGAATTTTCCTTGCGTACAAGAATTGTCTGCAAATTATCACAGGTTGATAAACCAAAACTTCATCTATGTTTTTTAACTCAGAAATCCTTTCTCCGTAAGATTTATTAAACAGCTCTTCAAGTTTTGTTTTGTCGAAACGCATCCAAGTCTGTTCCAGACCGTTATACGCCACTTCGATTCGCAATCAAGAAGAAGAAGTCTTCTCAGGATGATAAACGTAAGAATCCCAACAATTATTTCAGCTTAAAACAAAGTTTATTGATATACTTCGCATTAACTTCAATTGAGACTCATAAACTAGTATATTGCCTGTCCATTCTATTAAAGCTAAACTCATTTACTTTGCAATTGAGTCCACTTGTGATGGTTTTTTCATTGATTTCGTGGTATTTTCAAACTGCCGTAATTCGCTTCCCCAAGATGCTTCGCATCTAGAAATGTGATCTTAACTATATGTTTTATGCTCTATGAAATGCATGAAATTTCGTCCTGCAACTAATTTCGACGATCTCTTATGCCGGAGTAGTCTCCAAGATAAATTGTTCTTCCAATGCTGAATGTTTCTTCTTGATATTATACGTATACCCAGTAGATGTATATGATAAAATAAATTATCACAGGTAATATCTCTTGTTGTGTACGTCTTTTATCAACAAATCGCAACATCAAGATCTCAATTTTTCTCATTTTCTTTTAAGATCAGCGTATTTTATATCGATTTCATCAATGAAACTGCTTTCATAATGCAAGAACTAATAAAATATGTCAAAAATAACTGTTACCATAGTGCATTTGTATAAAACAAATGACATTGCGTAGCAGTATTGTTTATAGACGCATGGATGTATCGATGCTAAGAGAACAAAGATTGTATGTCCAAAAAAATTGAAAAAAAAAAAAAAGAGTTATTGGTACTGGTAGATTTGTCTTCATGTAATCTTCATTTTGGACAAGGCTAATATAATAATAATAATAATAATAATAATAATAATAATAATAATAATAATAATAATAGAATGTTTTATTTTCGGTGGCAGAGTTTAAGGCCCTAAGGCCTTCTCCACCACTCAACCAGCCTTATGTCCTTTCTTGAAGGAAATGGCATAGAAATTATTATGACAAGATCAATCCCATGATTGACTACTCTCAAAAACTTATTTTTCCACTAATTTTTTACGGGCATCATTGTATTCTTACCCATCGGTAATATGGTAAAAAAATTTCCACAGATAATATCTCTTGTTGTGTACATCTATATCAAATCCTATCATCATCAAGGTTTTCAATGAAATTATAGGCCTACTATTTTTGTTACTAATATCTTTTATGTTTATTTCATCAATAAAATTGTCTTCATAACAAAAAAAAACTATAAAAAATATTTTATCAACAGTTAAATTGTTGCCATAGTAATCGCAACCATAGTACTTCTATGTAAAACAAATGAAGAACTGCATAGCGATACAAAAAAATATGGTGTTTTAGATATTTAAAAAATTATAGGGTGCCGTTTAAAAATGTTCCCGATGACGTCAAATCTCGTACAACAATAGTCGCAAAAATATTTTGTTTCCATAAAAATGTTCCTTTCTAAATACGAGATTTGACATGTCTGACAAGCAAATATTCTCATGGGGGCAGATAAAAAAGTTAGTTTTTTCCTTCCAGCATGTTAATAATGTCGAAACAAGTGCTTATACAAATTTCGGCCACTCGAGCGCAATTACGAGGGACGTAAAAAATAAGTTTCCCTGGGACCGTTTACAGAAACAAAACACAATTTCATGGAAAGATTTATTGGAACAGATACAGCAATTGAGCTTTTTTTCAACATATTCTCCATCGGAACTGAGTCATTTTTCATACCGTGGAATGAACTTTTGTATCCCTGTGTCGTAGAAATCTGCACCTCTCTGTCGATCCCATGATATATCTCAATTCCAGTGGGGAATATGTTGAAAAATAGCTCAACAGTTGTTGTTTCTGTTACAATAATTTTTTCAGTTAAATTGTGTTTTCTTTCTGTAAACGGCCCAGGGAACTTATTTTTACTACTCTCGTAATTGCGCTCGAGTGACCAAAATTTGTACAAGCACTTGTTTTGAAGTCATTAAAATGGTGGAAAAAAAAATAAATTCTTTATCTGCTCCCAAGAGTTTGTTTGAGAGCTTTCTGACAAAAATCTCCTAATTCATTCTAACTGTAATTGGAAAACCCTCTGGTATACTGTACATACATATATACTCGTACATATATGTATACGTATGTATATCTTATATAGAATCACTTGGTCTAAATTTGTGCAACTATTTTTTTTATTGGGTTATTTTACGACGCTGTATCAGCATCTAGGTTATTTAGCGTCTGAATGAAATGAAGGTGATAATGCCGGTGAAATGAGTCCGGGGTCCAGCACCGAAAGTTACCCAGCATTTGCTCGTATTGGGTTGAGGGAAAACCCCGGAAAAAACCTCAACCAGGTAACTTGCCCCGACCGGGATTCGAACCCGGGCCACCTGGTTTCGCGGCCAAACGCGCTGACCGTTACTCCACAGGTGTGGACTGCAACTATTACAAAGATAGTTGAAGAGAAGAGATAAAAACGATAATACTGTAATAATAATAATAATAATAATAATAATAATAATAATAATAATAATAATAATAATAATAATCACCACTACATCATTACTTCACTATGAACCCCTGCCTTCTCCAGAAATTCGGTCCAACCTTCTCTGTTACTAGCCACGGTCATTCAATCAGAATTTCCTAACGTCTTGACATCAACATTTATTTTATCTACATGTCTGGTCCTAGATCTGCACCGATTTAGAGTAGATTTTGCCAGTTTTCTGAACTCTCCCCTCTCTGATAACCTCCTCCAAGGCAGTATTGACGGGGAGGCAATGTCTTACGCAAAGAAACGGCAGATTCTATTTGCCAGATCCTTTTCTCGTTTGCCATTTCTTGAGAATTCTTAACCACTTTCCTACGGGGCAAGATAGAGCTAATTCATACATAAAAATCACAATTACATTATTTCAGGCTTTTATTTAAACAAATAAACTTAAACTGTGGAAAACGAATTGTTGTTATTAATATCATTTTCAAATTATCAGTAATGATCTCTAATGATAACAGAGCGAACGTTATATGTGACAAACAATTTAAGGTGTGATAACAGAGGGAAAAAATAAAGAATAGTAATAATAATAATAATAATAATAATAATAATTTATTTAACCTGGCACTCAACCAGGAGTAAAACTGCGTTACAAAAAACACTACAAATTTACAAAGTACACTACAATTTTACACACGAAATTAAATAAGATAATAATAATAATAATAATAATAATAATAATAATAAAATGTAAACAACAAGTAAGTAGAAATCAGACATAATATATAACATAAAGAAAGAAAGAAAAAAGCATAGTAAAATGTGAACAGCAGGTCAAAATAAATGAGACATACAAAGTATAAAAAAATAAAACAATTATTGATAATATTAATAATAATAATAATAATAATAATAATAATAATAATAATAATATAGGCCTAAGTAATAAAATAGTGCAGTACAAAGCATACAATGAATACAATATTTTTAAGTATACACAGGAAGGAAAATTATGATTATATATAGCTCAACTTATCACCATTATAGATATACCAATATCGGAAAATATGAAAACAAAAATATAAAATAAGTTAAATATCACTAGAACATAAAAAGAAAAAAAAATGTGAATACGTGGAAACATGCAATACAACACTTGTCATAATAGTAAGTTAGTTTGGCAACTCGTCATAAGATAATTTTCTAACTTGGATTTGAAAGATTTCAATGTTCGGCAGCCCTTGACTTCAGGCGGCAGAGAGTTCCAGTGACGAGAGGTAGCAACAGTGAAAGATGAGGAATACAGAGATGATGTGTGAAATGGAATTTCTAGGGTGTTATCGCGTTGTGATCGAGTATTAATATTATGATAGCGAGATACAGTATGAAAACAAGCGAATAAATAATAGATCCTCATCTTGAGTTTACAACAGCTGTGCACCTGTTGGGCATGAAGAGAATTATGTCATCAATATCACCCTGTTTAACCTGATTTCACTCACGTGAAAGCAAATTTCTCAGCTGTTCAGGTGTATGGTTGCTGCAAAATCCAGATATGCTCAATGGGATTCAAGTCAGTAGATTGTGCCGGCGAAGGCAACACTTCAATTCCTTCGGAATTAAGCCAACTCTCAACACACGTCGCAAAATGTGGACGGGCGTTATCAAGCATGGGGTTTTCTAACTCCAGCCCATACCATAAACAATTCACTGTTTACTCTATAGCATCTTTTAGTGCTTTCTGGTTGGGCTCTTAGATGGCGTTACTTGTTAACATTGTGACGAAAAGTGTGTTCGGGTCTCTGCCCAGCTATAGTCCTGATATATTGTATCTTATATTTTGAAGACTGGTTAGTTAATAACCCGGCACGCTAGCAATCACACTCACATTCAATCAAATTTCCAGACTCCAAACACGCAGGAAACTTTCTTTCTTCAAGCAAAATTCCCCGAGAGATGAACCCGTGAATCGAACCAGGGATCTTCAGATCTGGAAACCAGAATGCTGTCCACAAAACCACGAAGCCAGTCAAATAAACACTGAAACGAACTCAATACTCGTTCATACTTACTGGCTTCTAGGGAACCCGGAGGTTCATTGCCGCCCTCACATAAGCCCGCTATTGGTCCCTATCCTGAGCAAGATTAATTCAGTCTCTATCATCATATCCCACCTCCATCCAATCCATTTTAATATTATCCTCCCATCTACGTCTCGGCCTCCCCAAAGGTCTTTTTCCCTCCGGCCTCCCAACTAACACACTATATGCATTTCTGGATTCGCCCATACGTGCTACATGTCCTGCCCATCTCAAACGTCTGGATTTTATGTTCCTAATTATGTCAGGTGAAGAATACAATGCGTGCAGTTCTGTGTTGTGTAACTTTCTCCATTCTCCTGTAATTTCATCCCTCTTAGCCACAAATATTTTCCTAAGCGCCTTATTCTCAAACACCCTTAACCTATGCTCCTCTCTCAAAGTGAGAGTCCAAGTTTCACAACCATAAAGAACAATAGGTAATATAACTGTTTTATAAATCCTAACTTTCAGATTTTTGGACAGCAGACTGGATGATAAAAGCTTCTCAACCGAATAATAACAGGTATTTCTCATATTTATTCTGTGTTTAATTTCCTCCCGAGTATCATTTATATTTGTTATTGTTGCTCCCAGATATTCGAATTTTTCCACCTCTTCAAAGAATAAATTTCCAATTTTTATATTTCCATTTCGTACAATATTCTCGTCACAAGACATAACCATATACTTTGTCTTTAAGGGATTTACTTCCAAACTTATCTCTTTACTTGGTTCAAGTAAAATTCCCGTGTTTTCCCTAATCGTTTGTGAATGTTCTCCTAACATATTCACGTCATCCGCATAGACAAGCAGCTGATGTAACCCGTTCAATTCCAAACCCTCTCTGTTATCCTGGTCTTTCCTAATGGCATATTCTAGAGCAAAGTTAAAAAGTAAAGGTGATAGTGCATCTCCCTGCTTTAGCCCACAATGAATTGGAAACGCATCTGACAGAAACTGACCTATACGGACTCTGCTGTACGTTTCACTGAGACACATTTTAATTAATCGAATTAGTTTCTTGGGAATACCATATTCAATAAGAATATCATATAAAACTTCTCTCTTAACGAGTCATATGTCTTTTTGAAATCTATGAATAACTGATGCCCCCATCAATACCCGTTCATATTAACACTAAATCTAAAGACCAAACAAAAGACTGACATTCTTATAAATTCGTCTCCATGGCAACTAAAAAAAAGGCGTCATATGATTGTAATAATGTATTAACAAATTACATTAACCAATACCATAAATTTAAAGTATCGCAGATTCCTTTTCTTAGAATAGTCGGTATCCATTTTAGCAGTGGACCATTTTAGCTACGTTGCGGCCCTAGGCGAACCATACTTCGAGCCCCCACTTCATCCAACACACCGTGCATCAATATCAGCTTCTATGGGACCTAGCATCTTGATGACAGCGCTCATACTTCTTCTGCTATGTGAACGTCTGGGACAAGTTTGAAGGTCCATAAGAATGCCAATAACGAGTACAGAATATGAAAGACAAATTCTTGGACATGTCCTCTTAAACTCTGTCTGCAGGAATTTCGTTTAAATAACTCAGTTCTAGAAAAACAAGAGTAAAGCTACAAGACAGGCATTCCATTCGTCTGTATATTCCTCAGAAGAATCTTTGAAATGTTTCTTATGAAATTCGTTGGCCACCTTTGAGTCCTGAGGCGTAATAATTTATAAACTAATAATATTAGTAAATTTACTTGTGATTTGTAATTTGTAGAATATCTCTGTTGCATAAAGCTAAGAAGAAGACTTGTAAATTACTTGTAAAAATACCAATATTATTAGTGAATTTTACAAACTCGTGTTGCATAATTGAAAGTAATATTATTAGTTATTAGTGTTTACTAATGTTTTTTCTATAAGTTCGCGTTCACCCATTATTACAGATTTAGTGAGGTTAGTTTGTTTGTAGTCAATAATAGTAAACTAAATCATGATTAATTATTACCTAGTTTTGGGTTCTTCAGATGAAGACTTACCAAAGCCTCCTCCTAGACGACATAAAGTGTATTGTTCCAATTGATTTTCTATATTCACTTATTTCTTTCCACAATTAAATTGTCATCTTTATTTAATGCGTCGCCAAATCGGCAATGTTTCACATTTAATTTTGTTTAACTTTTAAATTCACAAAGTATCCTATAGGATACAACAGGTTAATAGGCTATATGCTATAATTTTAATAGAACAATAGAAAATAAATTGGTAGGAAAATTAAATTTAACCAACATTTCACAACACTATAATATTGCACAACATATAAAATATGGACATTGCGATAGTTGTTTTCTTTACAGTCCGACACGGTTTAATAAACTAGTGTGAGAAATGAAGTTTTGCCAATTTAAGGGTTAATATGCAAAATCTGAGTTTTCGTCGCAAAATATTTGGACATTTTAAACACAATAAAGTCCACACGTGTGGAGTAACGGTCAGCGCGTCTGGCCGCGAAACGAGGTGGCCCGGGTTCGAATCCCGGTTGGGGCAAGTTACCTGGTTGAGGTTTTTTCCGAGGTTTTCCCTCAACCCAATATGAGCAAATGCTGAGTAACTTTCGGTGGTGGACCCGGGACTCATTTCACCGGCATTATCACCTTCATTTCATTCAGACGCTAAATAACCTGAGATGTTGATACAGCGTCGTAAAATAACCCAATAAAATAAATAAATAAAAACAGAACAGAACTGGAGCCAGAAAAAACATAAAGGCAAAGGCGTGCTCTTATACCAACAATATACCCGGCCAATAAGTGGATCCGGAATCACAAGGGTCTTTCCTGTAGTGAGTGGAGGGAAGCAATCAAGATGAATGCGAACGTGTCAGCTGTGCGTAGTGTACCTGGCAGGTCTTCGGGCAGTAACCTCTGTCGACGTTGCGACAGGGAGGTTGAAACCCTTGTCCATGTCCTGGGGGCCTGTCCACACGGTGAACTTCTACGAAATACGCGGCATCATACAGTAAGATCTATAATAGCAACTGCCTTAAGGAACAAAGGTTATTCAGTATATGAAGAAGTACACGGCATATCCAGTGAGGGCAGTAATCGAAGAATCGACATAATTGCATTTAAACCTCCCTCTCTTGAAGGTTACATCATAGACCCTACTGTGAGATTCGAATCGCACGAACACCAGCCAGAAGAAGTACACGAGGAAAAAAGGAATATATATGAACCTTCCATCAGTTTTTATAAGGACAAATACCATCTGGAATCCATCGTCATTACGGGACTAATGATAGGAGCCCGTGGGACCATACCCCGGTTCCTAGTCGACTTCTGTAAATCTTTTGGCCTGCATAAAAGTAGTTTAAGAGATCTAACAATTGCAGCACTCAAAGGCTCAATAGCTATTTTCAGGCATCATACATATGGACCATGACTAATTCGCATCTCCTTGACGTTACTTCGTTTAACATCATGTGTTTCAATATAATTCAAATTGTTATTTTTCACTCTAACAACAATTTATCACTAAGCCTCAAGGCTTTTACTCTATTGTATCATGGTACTCTTTGTCGACGGCAACCTGTAGTGGTTACAGGAATAAATAAAATTAATTAAATTAATTAAAAAATAAAATTAATTAATTAATTAATTTCAATTCAGGAATCCGCCCCTGAGCACGAGTTCTACTCTTTCTGTATATATTATATTTTACGTTACAATTATTAGCAAAATAATAAATAAATAAATAAATTCATTCATAGTTTTCTGCCCAAGGGCAGGTCTTTCACTACAACCCCAGCATTCTCAAATCTTTCCTATTTTCCGCCTTCCTCTTAGTCTCCACTTACAAAAGAACTTACTCTTTGTTATACAGAATAAATATTTAATATAACTCTTGTAGTCAACAAAAATAAACTTGACGATACTAAATCTCTGTGAATTCTCAACGAAAAGAATTAATTTTTTTTCCATAACTAATTAAATCTAGAGCATAAATGGGCTACTTTCTTTCCATGAAACACTATATCCACAGAACCGCAACAGAAATTCTTCAAGAGGAGAAAAATTACATGAAAATTAATGCAAGTATAAATTCCTATTATGATTTTTGCTTGTAACGATGGCAGCAGAAATTCCTGTTTTCTCTAAAAACAGGTTTTTGAAGAATTTTGAAAATAAATCACACAATTATATTAATTATGATGACTATTTCGTTTACATGACAACTTCTGAGTGGTTAAAAACAAAAGCTTACTATAACAATTGCAGCACTCAAAGGCTCAATAGCTATTTTCAGGCATCATACATATGGACCATGACTAATTCGAATCTCCTTGACGTTACTTCGTTAATATCGTGTGTTTCAATATAATTCAAATTGTCATTTTTCACTCTAACAACAATTTATCGCTAAGCCTCAAGGCTTTTACTCTATTGTATCATGGTACTCTTTGTCGACGGCAACCTGTAGTGGTTACAGGAAGAAATTAAATTAAATTAAATTAAATTAAATTATATATATATACAGGGTGTTTAAAAAATACGGGGCATAATTTCAGGTATGTATTTCCCACATGTAGACAATCAAAATAGTTCATTACAACATGTGTCCGGAAATGCTTTATTTCCGAGTTATCGTCTTCACAACATTAAAATTCACCGGAACGTTTTTCTTTCCGCAGGTCGTTGCCGTCAAAGGAGACATTAAGAGGGCACTCTGACAGTTCATTCCGAGGCGAAGGTTACATTCAGTGTTGTGTAGGCGTTACACTATGCGACATGTATTCAAATCAAACAGACTTACGGGGCAGGCGTACACAAACTTCCTGGAAAACACCATATCTCATGTTTTAGACGACACTCCACTGATCAATCGTCAATACATTCACTTCTTGCATGATGGCGCTCCTGCACACTTCAGTCGTACGGCTCGCCGGTACTTGGATCGAAGGTTTCCTGATCGATGGATAAGTAGAGGTGGCCCAATTGCTTGGCCTCCACGCTCACCTGATCTGAACCCTCTCGATTTCTACTTGTGGGGCCATTTAAAATCATTGGTTTATTCGTCTCCGGTGCCTGATTTGGAATCCCTTCGGAATCGAATTGTGGCATGTTCTGAGGACATACGCAATACTCCTGGAGTTTGGGATCGTGTTCGCAGGTCAATGAGACATCGATGTGAAGTCTGTATTCAAGCAGGAGGTGGACATTTTGAACATCTTCTGTAATGACAACGGAAAGAAAAACGTTCCGGTGAATTTCAATGTTGTGAAGGCCATAACTCGGAAATGAAGCATTTCCGGACACATGTTGTAATGAACTATTTTGATTGCCTACATGTGGGAAATACGTACCTGAAATTATGCCCCGTATTTTTGAAACACCCTGTATATATATAATATATATTTTTTTAATTTAGGCGGTATTTACACACACTGCCATCAAGATTATCATACTCGTGGTTATCATGGCACTGGTATACACAGTTACAGTCCAAGAGGCCGTGTCATGCCTATGGTTCTCTGATGAACTTGTAATTTGTAAATTTTTTCTACAAAAAATCGCTAATATTAGTAAAATGATGGGTATTATGCAACAGAAATTATTAGTATTAGTAATTTGTAACTTATAATTTGTAAATTTGCAACAGGGCCCTTATGTTATTATATTCTTGTCCTCCGGATTATGTGATAAATAGATAGATGGATGGATGGGTCAACAGAGAAGGCAGCTGAGAGGCAGATATATGAAATCTGGGTGTCTTTAATGCTTCCTGTAGCTCGGAAGGGTTATAAGCGATGTTTTAAAGTGTTAGGCCCCCCCATGTACCGAACCGATGCACACATTTCGTAATTAGCCAGTTGTTATGTAAGCACATCATAACAAATTTGATTCAATTTGCTGTGTCATTGTGCGGGTTATTGTTGCGAAGCGTCATTTGTCTCGTGAAAAGCAACAATTAGCGTCAGCCAATGCATTCACAGTCGATGATCCGCGCATTCTCGCATCACTGGGTTCATTTTGCAGCTTCCCCGCTATGCGGTCTGCCCAGCTCCAGAATGTCAGCCACAGATTGGCGTCTGTCAAGGGCTGAAGATTACAATTAATTTTATTATTCATATAACTTGACTTATTTCGCCTTCAGGAGCTGGTGGGGTATGATGCCAAGACTCGTGTTCCTGCATGTAGATAACAAAAATATTTGCAAATCTAGTCTTTCAGGTAAAGCTCCCTGTAAAGCAGATTTGAATAATTTCAAGGGGAAAATTGTTCCGGGGCCGGGTATCGATCCCGGGACCTCTGGTTGAACGTACCAGCGCTCTACCAACTGAGCTATCCGGGAACTCCACCCGACACCGTCTCAACTTTTCCCTTTATATCCACACAACTCGCCTGGACTGACGAAACGCCAGAGACCTCTGGTTGAACGTACCAGCGCTCTACCAAGTGAGCTATCCGGGAACTCCACCCGACACAGTCTCAACTTTTCCCTTTATATCCACACAACTCGCGTGGGCTGACGAAACGCCAGAGACCCACATCGAGTGCACACAATCTCTGTGTGACATGGAATTGTGGTTTTCTGTTAACGTACACAGTGACGTATATATTATGCAAATCGAGTCTTTCAGGTAAGGCTCCCTGTAAAGCAGATTTCAATAATTTCAAGGGAAAAATTGTTCCGGGGCCGGGCATCGATCCCGGGACCTCTGGTTGAACGTAAATCAAACTATTGACAAAGGAAATGTAAAACAAATTATTCAAATATAAACTTGAAAATGATTTAATTTGGGTGTAGAATTTCAATTAATTAATTGCTTCTTATTTAAGATAGATTGAATAATCAATACTTTTTGAATACAACCCAAATGTTATACTTAACTACTATCCTACTAGCGCTCTTCCAACTGAGCTATCCGGGAACTCCACCCGACACCGTCTCAACTTTTCCCTTTATATCCACATAACTCGCGTGGGCTGACGAAACGCCAGAGACCCACATCGAGTGCACACAATCTCTGTGTGACTTGGAATTGTGGTTTTCTGTTAACGTACACAGTGACCTATATATATTATGAAAATCTAGTCTTTCAGGTAAGGCTGTAAAGCAGATTTTAATAATTTCAAGGGAAAAATTGTTCTGGGGCCGGGTATCGATCCCGGGACCTCTGGTTGAACGTACCAGCGCTCTACCAACTGAGCTACCCGGGAACTCCACCCGACACCGTCTCAACTTTTCCCTTTATATCCACAGAACTCGCGTGGACTGACGAAAAGCCAGAGACCCACATCGAGTGCACACAATCTCTGTGTGACTTGGAATTATGGTTTTCTGTTAACGTACACAGTGACGTATATATTATGCAAATCTAGTCTTTCAGGTGAAGCTCCCTGTAAAGCAGATTTGAATCATTTCAAGGGAAAAATTGTTCCGGGGCCGGGTATCGATCCCGGGACCTCTGGTTGAACGTACCAGCGCTCTACCAACTGAGCTACCCGGGAACTCCACCCGACACCGTCTCAACCCTTTATATCCACACAATTCGCGTGGGCTGACGAAACGACAGAGACCCACATCGAGTGCACACAATCTCTGTGTGACTTGGAATTGTGGTTTTCTGTTAACGTACACAGCGACGTATATATTATGCAAATCTAGTCTTTCAGGTAAAGCTCCCTGTAAAGCAGATTTGAATCATTTCAAGGAAAAATTGTTCCGGGCCGGGTATCGATCCCGGGACCTCTGTTTGCCAGTCTGTTCTGATTCAAACTTCGACATGGCTCCTTCAATAATTTCTGTAAGTGAAGACTTTGTTGACTGTTTCGCTCTTTTATCAATGCACCAATGGAGTATGGGTCTCTATTGAGTTTCAACCAATCAAACCCAACTATCAATTGCAATTTTGTCGCACCTGATGCGTATTTGTTTAATATCTCGCACCTGATGCTCAGATGTTACATATTTTCATAGTTTCCTTAACAATACAGTGGGCCGTGATATTGCGTGACGACCGTGCTAGCAAATATAAGTATTAAATATCTTAATATACGATATAAATTGTTTCATTGTATTCAAAATTGTTTATTAACATATTCGCGAAAAAGTATTATTCAAATATCACAACAGTTGTCATGTTGTCGATAATTTACTTAATGAAAGTAATTACCTAGCTCAAAGTAAAATGTTATAACCTCAAATATTTGTATAATTTTGTTGTTTCACTAATCATAATTTCTACAGCTAATGTCAACTGTTTATCCATGAATTTCATATTGCAGGAGGCCAAGACCATGTCCCAATAAAGTATGTATGTATTTATTTATTTATTTATTTATTGCACCGCCATGTTTATTTATAAACAGATGAACATGTTTCCTGATATCCACTGCCTTCTGAATCATACTTACTGGCTTTTAAGGAACCCGGAGGTTCGTTGCCGCCCTCACATAAGCCCGCCATTGGTCCCTATCCTGAGCAAGATTAATCCATTCTCTATCATCATATCCCACCTCCCTCAAATCCATTTTAATATTATCTTCCCATCTACGTCTCGGCCTCCCTAAAGGTCTTTTTCCCTCCGGCCTCCCAACTAACACTCTATATGCATTTCTGGATTCGCCCACACGTGCTACATGCCCTGCCCATCTCAAACTTCTGGATTTAATGTTCCTAATTATGTCAGGTGAAGAATACAATGCGTGCAGTTCTGTGTTGTGTAACTTTCTCCATTCTCCTGTAACTTCATCACTTTGAGCTCCAAATATTTTCCTAAGCACCTTATTCTCAAACACCCTTAACCTATGTTCCTCTCTCAAAGTGAGAGTCCAAGTTTCACAACCATAAAGAACAACCGGTAATATAACTGTTTTATAAATTCTAACTCCGAGGCTTATTTGAAGGATTCGTAACAAGCTGTTTTTTACGGTAATGGGTTGTTAGCCCCCAAACTGGAGGACCACCCCTCATCGGCTGTCCGCGACTGTTTATTCAATATATTCGCAGCTACCCTCCATATCTGGAGGCCGTCTCCTCGATCCGCAACCTAAGGACGCGCTATGCCGTGGTGATAGGGACCCACAATACATGGCCTTCTGAATCATAAACCGCAAAAATCGTACTTCTATCTAATTTCTTTGCTGTGAAATAATATTTTAAAGAGTGTATACATCAAATTGGAACACTCTGTATATAAAGTGAAGGAATACTAGAGAATGAGAAGGCAAATTCTTGACAAAAAAGGCACAAAAATACATAGTTACCCTAAAAGAAACTACACTTTCCTTACATTCAACAAAGATTATTATTAAATCCAAAAGATCAGATCAGCTACAGCAATTAGGCCAAGGGAAGAAGTGGATTAAATTGGTAAACAAAAATGTTATACCAGAAGCATCTAAAAGCGAAACCATGGCGACAAATCGCCTAGTAACAAGACATAACTGTTTGGCAGAACATCTCGAGCGCCTGAGTATCATCGACTCACTGAACAGTAAGGTGTGTGGCAAAGGTAATGCAGTCATGAATTGGGACCACCTTCGGGAATGTAGTGCACTTCACAAGTTCCGGAATGAAATGAATGGACAGCCGTATTGGGAAGTCCGTAGACTAATGGCAAATGTGCCAGTAGTCTAGGCTCTAGAAAAGGAGCATTTGATAAAAAAAATACTGTATATTTCTTAGCGCTTTTTCTATTATGAAATGATTATAAGTTTGATGTATGTATTGTACAGGGTGATCCGCTTGAGTATGGATAAAATAAAAACACCGTAAAACATTTACTACTGACCTATATTTGTTGAAATTTTGTGCATACAACACTGAAAGATGGGAGATTCCTCAGAGCTCAACATGACCCCCATTGCGCACCCTGCACAACTCATAACGGTGATGCAATTCAGCCCATGTCCGTTGTAACATAAGAAGGGTGATTTGTTGAAAAGCTTGAGTAACTTTTACTCTCAGATCATCAATGTTCCTGGGTTTCTGTGAATACACAATGTCTTTAACAAAACTCTACACGAAGAAGTCAGGATCTGGGGAGTTTGGGAGCCAAGCCAAGAGATAGCTGCTTCTCGTACTGGTTCCTGTATGTTTTTTTAAACACAGAACCTATTTCTACAAATTTTCGATACCACAACATTATGGAATCGTATTTAGGTACATTACGCACACCATACTCACGTCGAAATCCCTTTGAACTCTTTTAACACTCTCAAATTTAGCATACCAAAGAACACATTTTGCCCGCTGTTGATTTGTAGTAGCCATTTTAATTATCTACGATTTTCATTTGTCCTTTCAAATTATGCATTGTCGATTGTCATATATGGAAACTCCCATCTTTTAATCATAATATAACCAGCAAGAAATTGTTCCTATTATCATAATAGCTTTATAATAATAAATTAATATTATCCATACCCAAACGGATCAGACTGTACATTCTGTACACACGTAATATCACCCTTTCTATAATCCGACATTTCTCTGCAAAGCCAAAATTCATATTATTCAGGAAAATGTTGTTGATTTTTATTTTCCAGCAGAGGTCTGCATCGGACGTTTTCGCTCGAGCGCCAAGTAGTTCATAGCATAATCCGATAGGTGGCGCACATGCATGATGGGTAACATTGTAACGAGCGATAAATCCTCGAACGGTATAAGCCGAGCATTAGACATTCGTTCTTGTTACAGTGATGAACTGTGTAGTAACATCATAGATGTTTATCATTTCCAAACTTTGCAGTGTTTAACTAACCTCTCCATAGTACAACTACAAAACTTGCTTTGAAATGTAATATAAATGTTGTAGGTAAATGTTTTTTTTACCACACAGGAGTGATTTTGTTTTTGCCACATCTGATAGATGTAATTATTATAAACGGAGAACACAATCACGATAATGCAAGAACTATATCAAATTTTCTAGTAGTAGTAATAATAATAATAATAATAATAATAATAATAATAATAATAATCTCTAATAATTAGTGTATCAATCTTTGCGTCTGTAACAGTTGTGCAGCATGATTATTCGTTTTATTATATTTTCTGTGACGTTATCTCTGTACTAATATTGTTAATAATCATATTATACATGTGGTACATCAAAAATATTGAATAATTATTAATTAGCAATAATAACTGTATATCGAAGTTTTTCGTACTATTTTATTTATAACTTCATGTTGCTGTTTTGGTACGTTCCATTAAACGTTTGTCATAAACGCAGAAAATAAAGCCTTATTTTTACCGTGTGAGCAAAACATATGTGTATCTTATCTGTCGCCTTCCATACAAGATAAGACATGTCGGTGAGATGACCTTGTACTGTGCTTCTATTTATTACTAGCGTATCACGACCGATCGCATCTCACTCGAGGGTGCGATACTCGACCGAGTTCAAGCGAGCGATTTAACTCCAATGCAGCATCTGTTTTCCAGCATCCAGCAACAGGTGTTAGAACCTTCATTTCAGTCACTTCTATTTAATTTAATTTAATTCCATCTCTTATTCAATGCTCAACATTCCAAATCATACAGAACAGCAGAACTTACACAGTCCTGGTGTCCTTATTGTGCCTAATAGATAAAGACTAGTGGCTTGTGCAGCAAATGCTGCAAACTAAGTTCATTAGACGTTCAAATAAACATTTTTCAGATTTATTTTCAATAAAGAATACCAGACATTCTGAAAGTTATTTGCTTCCATAATAATGAAACATACTCTCTCTCGAGCCAATACTGAAGAGAACCACGCATATAAATATCTACACCACACCACCATTAAATATATGAAAAAGACCCAACCCCACTTGATTAATAACTATAAAAATATTTGATTTTAAATAATATTATTATCTTACGTAAGTTTTATAGCTTTCAGTAACATATACTATATATACTATATAGCCGCCACTCAGTAAAATATAGAAATCAAAATCTAATTTACTACATCTACTTATATAATCCCAAAGCGTTTCACTTTCATATCATCAATATAGCATTAATATATATAATTTATTAAAAATAGTCACATCACGGCATTAACTACAATAATATTTAATTTCTAATGGTAATAATGTCATCAAACCACCTCAAGTTTTGTAGTTTTTAATATCCAATACACAGCTGTACCCAGAAAATTACACACCACAGAATCGAACCTGTAAATTATTCTTAGTAAGTTAAGTTTTTAATAACCAATTTAATTTGAGCTCTAAATATGTCAGCATTCTTGCAGATCATGGCCTTCGTGTAATATTGTTTACTGTAGTGTGTGTTTTGTTTTATTCTGAAATGCAACACGGCCGACTTGATGCTCGCGTCGCTTCTCCTGAATGCAATTAGCTAGTTCTCAAAACTGACGACAGATGGATTTTGGAAAATAGGAAAATGATGTAGGAAAATTGACATTTCACTGAAAACGACTGTTTTTCTGAAAAACTTTGGGTTCCAAGCTTCAAAATGAGGGGCCATTTATTAAAATCCGTTCAGCCGTTTTCCCGTAATTTCCTTTGCCAGTTCAAATAAAAATTTTTCAGATTTATTTTCAATGAAGAATACTTGTCTTTTTGAAAGTTATTTGCTTCCATAATAATGAAACATACTTCCTCTGAATGGATCTTTTAGGCCAAATACTTTTTCTTGAGCCTATCCTACTTCAGTTTTTGAGTTTCAACGCGAAAACGCAAGTATCAATGTCAGGACGATAGCAGTAGCTATTCCAGGTCATTGTGAATTGTAGGCAAAAGTTAAAAAAATATCAGGTTTGCTAAGCTTTCGAACAATAGCATTTTCCTATAGCTGCTGCAAGTAGAACTTGAAATGTAGAGCGTAAAATCATTTTATCCTACTAAGAGATCTTGCTGAAATGATCTGGAGATTACAAAATTTTCTAGGCCTCTTATTGTATCAGTAAGTAATACCTTTTAATCTTTCCTTAGGAACTGTAATTTTTGCGCTCTCTCGAGCCAATCCGCCATTAAGTATATGAAAAAGACCCAACCCCACTGGGTTAATAAATATAAAAATATTTGATTTTTAATAACAATATTATTATCTTACTTAAGTTTTGTAGTTATATATAGCAGCCACTCAGTAAATAATAGAAGTGAAGATCTAAATTAAGATATTCTCTACATTTACTTACATAACCACAAAACGTTTCACTTTCATGTCATCAATATAGCATCAGTATTATGTACAATTAATGAAAAATAGATGCATCATGATATTAACTACAATAATATTTAATTTCTAATGATAATAATATCATCAAACCATCTCAAGTTTCGTAGATTTGAATATCCAATACACAGCTGTACTCAGAAAATTATACACTGCAGAATCAGTTTTTAATAACAAATTGAATTGAGCTCTAAATATGTCGGCAATCCTGCAGGTCATGGCCTTCGTGTAATAGCCTATTGTTTATTGTAGTGTGTGTTTTGTTCTGAAATTCAATCAAGTCGGCCGTGATTCAGTAAAATTAGTTCTCAAAACTGATAACAGATGGATTTTGGGAAATAGGAAAATTATGTAGAAAAATTGACATTTCACTGAAAACTACTACTTTTCCGAAAAACTTTGGATGCCAGGCATTAAAATGAGGGGTCACTCATTAAAATCCGTTCAGCCGTTTTCCCGTAATTTTCCATTACTAGTTCAAATTATATATATAGATGCATGTCAAGAAGCGAATGCATACTAGATAAATTGACAATTATCATGTTGTACAACAGAACTATCCCTGTTCAGAAATCGGTGCAGCTGATTACAGAATTTGTGCCCGCAAAGCGAACACGAGTTGACTAGCAGACAGATAGAGGGGGTCAGAGGTCAAGGCAGATAGCGCGACGCTAGAGAGTTCATTCTCGTCTCTGTGTGACGTATAGGAACGTGTACAATGCTCTGCGAGATAAGACAACTCGCCACGGGACTACTGCAAAACATAATGTGATTTTAAAGTTTCCATTAACGTTCTGAACAATTGCGAAATATCCTACAGTACTTACTTACTTATTGCATTTAAGGAACCCGGAGGTTCATTGCCGCCCTCACATAAGCCCGCCATCGGTCCCTATCCTGAGCAAGATTAATCCAGTCTCAACAATCATATCCCACCTCCCTCAAATCCATTTTAATATTATCTTCCCATCTACGTCTCGGCCTCCCTAAAGGTCTCTCTCCCTCCGGCCTCCCAACTAACACTCTATATGCATTTCTGGATTCGCCCATACGTGCTACATGCCCTACCCATCTACGATATCGCACCATCTACCCTTAAGTACTAAATACGATAACCTATCGCTGATAAATTCGACCTTTTTTACTGCTGATTTTATTCTTTTATGAATAAAGAATCCTGTTCCTAATTGGTGATTATCGTTTCCTTCCCCATAATACAACAAATAATCTCCTATTGGTGTTATGCCATTCCCATCTAACCCAACCTCCTGTAAAGGTAAAGGTATCCCCGTAACATGCCATGAAGGCACTTGGGAGGCATGGAGGTAGAGCCCCATGCTTTCCATGACCTCGGCACTAGAATGAGGTGGTGTGGTCGGCACCACGCTCTGACCGCCTTTTACTCCCGGGAAAGACCCGGTACTCAATTTTATAGGAGGCTGAGTGAACCTCGGGGCCGTTCTGAAAGTTTGGCAACGAGAAAAAATCCTGTCACCACCTGGGATCGGACCCCGGACCTTCCAGTCCGTAGCCAGCTGCTCTACCAACTGAGCTACCCGGCTGCCCCCTAACCTCCTGTACTCCTACAAAATCTATTCTATATCTAGCTAGTTCTTTTGCTACTAGTGTTACCCCTCCTGTTCTATATAGACTTGAAACATTCCAAGTACCAAATCTCAAAACCTTATTCCTTTGCTGGGGTCGTGACAGAGAATCAGTCCTATTCCAAGGCTTACTTGAAGGATTCGTAACAAGCTGTTCTTTACGGTGATGGATTGTTAGCCCTTCGCCCAACCCCCAAGCTGGAGGACCACCCCTCATCGGCTGTCCGCGACTGCTTATTCAATATATTCGCAGCTACCCTCCATATCTGGAGGCCGTCTCCTCTATCCGCAACCTGAGGACGCGCCATGCCGTGGTGATAGGGATCCATAATACATGGGAAATATCCTACAGTGGTTCATAAATATGTTATGAATACCCACAAACACTCAACGAAGTTTTCTTAATAAATTACAAACGCTTGTGAAATAAAAGACACCTTTCATTGTATCAGCAAGAATTGTGACATGCCACGACACAGTTTCATCACAACAATTGTAAACCACTCAACACAATTCCACTAATGAATTGAGAATATATGCGGCACACTTTCTTTGTATTCACAAGCATTCTGACGAATGAAAAAGTTGCATTAATATGTTCAACAAAATTGTACAACATTTAACAAAGATCCATTAATGAATTGAGGACACACCACACCGTTCCATCCGACATGGGTTTGCATATTGGATATAATATAAGAACTTCGACATAATTGAGGTCCCCAATAAAACAAAAGTCCATTTTCAGAAAACTAACCTTCACAGAAGGTTTTGTTTGAATTATTCATTTCTGGGTTAAATTTTATACAAAAACAATGGAAGGAATCCATAATTGTACCTATCTTAAGAAGGGGGGAAAAGGCTAATTCCAGTAACTATCGAGGAATATCACTTTTGTTGAGTCGTACAAAAGTTTGTCCGATATTCTTTTGAGACGATTAATTCCATATGTAGATGAAATTATTGGGGATCATCAGTGTGGTTTTAGGCGTAACAGACTATTGATCCGATTTTTTTCGACAGAAATAAAGAAAAAAAAAAAAAATATATATATATATATATATATATATATATATATATATATATAGAGAGAGAGAGAGAGAGAGAGAGAAAATAACACAAAGAAAAAAGGAAGAAAGAGGAAGAAAGACAGAAAAAAGGAAAGAAAAATAAACATAAAAAAGTAACAGAAAGAAAAAAAAGAAGATAGACAGAAAGGAAAGAAGAAAGATAGAAAAAATAACAGAAAGAAAAAAGGAAGAAAGATAGAAAGAAAGGAAAGAAAAAGAGATAGAAAATGAAGAAAGATAGAAAGAAAGGAAAGAAGAAGAAAGATGGAAAAACAACAGAAAGAAAAAAGGAAGAAACATAGAAAAAAAGAAAGAAAAAGAGATAGAAAAAATAACAGAAAGAAAAAGACGAAAGATAGAAAAAAGGAAAGAAAAAGACGATAAATAGAAAAAAGGAAAGAAAAAGAAAGATAGAAAAAATAACAGAAACAAAAAAGGAAGAAACATAGAAAAAAGGAAAGAAAAAGAGATAGACAAAATAACAGAAAGAAAAAGACGAAAGATAGAAAAAAGGAAAGAAAAAGACGAAAAATAGAAAAAAGGAAAGAAAAAGAAAGACAGAAAAAATAACAGAAACAAAAAAGGAAGAAACATAGAAAAAAGGAAAGAAAAAGAGATAGAAAAAATAACAGAAAGAAAAAGACGAAAGATAGAAAAAAGGAAAGAAAAAGACGAAAAATAGAAAAAAGGATAGAAAAAGAAAGACAGAAAAAATAACAGAAACAAAAAAGGAAGAAACATAGAAAAAAGGAAAGAAAAAGAGATAGAAAAAATAACAGAAAGAAAAAGACGAAAGATAGAAAAAAGGAAAGAAAAAGACGAAAAATAGAAAAAAGGAAAGAAAAAGAAAGATAGAAAAAATAACAGAAACAAAAAAGGAAGAAACATAAAAAAGGAAAGAAAAAGAGATAGAAAAAATAACAGAAAGAAAAAGACGAAAGATAGAAAAAAGGAAAGAAAAAGACGAAAAATAGAAAAAAGGAAAGAAAAAGAAAGATGGAAAAAATAACAGAAACAATAAAGGAAGAAAGGTAGGTAGAAAGAAAGAAAAGAAGACAAAGGACAAATGTTTGTAATCTCTGTTAATGAAGCAACTCTGGTTCCTCCCTCAGACAATCTCGTCTCACAGCAGACAGTCAATATTGAACTTCGTCCAGACAGCGGTCGAGTGCCAAAATCCCTACAATTCGAGTTTCTAGCTTCTTCAGTGAAGTGTGTTTCTTCGGCATGCATATCAAGTGGATACATGGCACGGAAGTCTGCAGCGCTCCTGGGATCAATCACAGCGAATTACTCTTCACATAGCGATCGAGTCTTCAAACATGGCATAATCAGTGCAGCCAACCGAAAATCCTGAATAGCTACATTCCGCTCCCAATTGTCAGGACTCATCGCAGCTATCAAAATGTTATTTTGAGCATTGTTGTATCCGCCTCTAACATTGTATTGTATCAGTTTCAGATGTGACACTCTTTGTAAATTTGTTTCACACAATCTTTGTATTCATCTGGTACAGATTCGTCCTCACATGACATCAGGGGACGGAGTTCAATTTCGTTTAAAGCATGCAGTTCACTTCAGTCTGTGAGCTACGAAAGGGACAACTCATTCGTGCGTAATGTAGTGCAAGCTATTCTTTTTTATCAACTTTTATTTAAGGGAAGAGGATGGAATTTTTTGGTGAAAAATGAGTAAATTAAAAAAAAAAATTAAAATACTCTGTGATATGTGTGGAATGCATAGCATAACATTTTGTGGATATTTGTGCCCTTATCGGATTTTGAGTCGCCATTTTTAAACTTCCTGCGTTATGGATTTTTAAATCACTAGCCCACTTTTATTGTTGTTTCCGGTAAATTAAATTTTCGAAAACATTTTTTTTTTCTTTGAAATACCCTTTGATATGTGTGGAATGCATTGCATAACATTTTGTGGATATTTGTGCCCTTATCGGATGTTGAGACGTCATTTTTAAACTTCCTGCGCTATGGATTTTTAAATCACATGCCCGCATTTATAGGTTTCCAGTAACTTAATTTTTTTTGCTACATTACCAGACAAAAATGGATATAATTTCTGAACTATTAAAGATACATATATGAAATTTAGAACACATATTCTTTAGGCTATTAGGAAACTTTTCTCTGTAACATAATTTTGTTAATTGATTTCATTTTAAAAATACGTCCGTTTGTTTGCAAGAAAGGAAATCAGAAAATTGTTATTAAATTTTAATTGTTTATTTTACAAACGTAGGGACAAATATCAAAATTCTGTTACAAACAGTTTGTAGAACATGCTTTTTCAAATTCATTGCAAAAAACTATTTGAATCTATCTTTAAAAACGGTTTAGATATAACGGTTTTAGTACAATCCTGCATTGGGCATGTTTTTTTCAAACTTGGGTCCCCAAATAATTTTTTTTCAAAATATGTTTATTTTGTTGAGTTGCCACAACTATGAGCTCTCTACATACAAGAAATTAATATTTTACACCAAATAGGAAAAAAGTTTAAAAAATACCATCCTCTCCCCTTAACATCTGTGGTCATATCGCGTGTTTAGGATCTGTGGGTAAACCAGTAGGCCGTTGTTAGTATTTTTGAGTTCCTGTTTCTATTATGTATTGTAGATAGCTTGTGTTCATGTAACTGATTTTATATTTTGCTTAATGCAAATCAAGATTTCAGGTATAACTCCCTGTAAAGTTGATTTGAATAATTTCGAGGGAAAAATTGTTCCGGAGCCGGGTATCGAACCCGGGACCTTTGGTTTAACGTACCAATGCTTAATGTTTATGATATTGGTGATTGAGGCGGTGATGAATCAGGGTATGTACATTGCCTTTGTGACTGAGGGAAACCATGAAAATCCCCAGTCAGATTTGTCGGCCACGGGGTTTGAACCCGGGACCTCCTGAATGCGAGTCTCAAACGCAATCGTCTCATCCAACTCGCAAGATATTGCGTTCGATAATGGTGTATAGAATATTAGTTTTAAGTTATGCAAAAAGTAGATCCGACCCGTCATTTCGTGCATTTCACTAGAAGAGATTAGTCGAGAAGATTCTCAGGAGGTGTCAAAAATATATTGAATCAGAACAAGGACACCTTTCTGGGCATAGTAAGTTAAGGTGCACTTGTAGGCCAACTCATTTTTAAGTTCTTTATAAACATTTGTACCACTAAACATGTTTCAGAAACTATGGTTACAACTGTAGAAACGGCAACCGATTTCCAAAGTGAGAATTTGTTTTAGGTAATGTAACATTACAGACAGTACAGTATTTAGCTTCTGATTTATGCGTAGTCACGAATTGCAGCTAACTGAGGAGAATGTATTTTTTAAACAATTTGGAGAGAAATCTCTGCTTTCTATTCGATTTTTCTCCATTAGAGAATTCATTTCTGTGGTCTCTTTTCTTTTTTGATCCCAAACAGTTTTGAACAATTTGAAAAATTTGGTACATATGTGAAGAATTTAAATTTTAGCTAATGAGAGGAAAGGAATTATTTTACAGATTTATTTATTTACAGTATTTATTTATTATTTATTTATTTACTTATTTAATTATTTTATTTAATAAACAAATTAATTTACTTATTCACTTATTTAATTATTTATTCATTATTTATTTACGCTATTTATTTATTTATTTATTTATTATATTTACGGTATTTACTTATTTATTTATTAACGATATTTATTTATTCAATTATTTATTTATTTATTTATTTATTTATGGCATTTACTTATTCATTTATTTACGGTATTTATTTATTATTTGTTTATTTATGGTACTTATTTATTCTATCTAATTAATTAATTTACTTATTTAGGCCTACATATTCATTTATTTAATTACAGTACTTAACAAAAGTTTAAGACCATGAGCAAATTTCATATAATTATTTTCTGGTCCTATATTTTTGTTTCTATTTCCCTCATGAATATTTTGTCAATTATTTGGACTGTGAGATATCTATCGACGCAAAGAAAGTAAAATTATGACATTTAGTTTTCGAGTTATGATTTTAATGAAATATTTTGTTACTGTAAAAAATGTTACATTTATAATTACGGTATAATTTATTGATGCTAAACCAACATGTTTATTGTAGTCATGATTTTTTTCAAGCAATTTGAGAAGTGTGAGAACACATTGGCACCAGAAAGAAAAATTTAAAAAATTTTATTTTCGTTTTATAATTTTTTGCATATTTTTCCAAAATAAGGAAAATAATAGTAGAAATAACGTTAAGTAAAGGCATTCATAGCTTCACTGTGGAATAAGCTAACGTAACCGGACCTACGCCAATCGAAAGTACGAAATCACGTACTTTCGATTGGTGTAGGTCCGGTTACGTTAGATTATTCCACAGCTATGAATGCCTTTACTTAACGTTATTTCTACTATTATTTTCCTTATTTTGGAAAAATATGCAAAAAATTATAAAACGGAAATAAAATTTTTAAAATTTTTCTTTCTGGTGCCAATGTGTTCTCACACTTCTCGAATTGCTTGAAAAAAATCATCACTACAATAAACATGTTGGTTTAGCATCAATAAATTATTCCGTAATTATAAATGTATCATTTTTTACGGTAACAAAATATTTCATTAAAATCATAACTCGAAAACTAAATGTCATAATTTTACTTTCTTTGCGTCGATAGATGTCTCACAGTCCAAATAATTGACAAAATATTCATGAGGGAAATAGAAACAAAAATATAGGACCAGGAAATAATTATATGAAATTTGCTCATGGTCTTAAACTTTTGTTAAGTACTGTATTTATTTATTCACAGTATCTATTTATTTATTTATTTCATTTTATTAATGTATTTATTTACTTAGTTACATATTCACTTATTTAATTATTTATCATTTATTTATGATATTTATTTTTTATGTATTTATTTATTTATTCATTTACTTATTTATTTACGGTATTTATTTATTTGTTTATTTATATATTTTATTTATTTAATTAATTTACTTATTTACATATTCACTTATTAATTAATTAATTCATTCATTCATTCATTCATTCACTACTGATTTATTTGTTATTTATTTAAGTATGGTATTGAATGATTGATTTACTTAATTTGTTTACTTATTTACATATTCCCTTATTTACTCATTAATTAACTTATTTACTTATTTATTTATTTACTTATTTATTTATTTATTTATTTATTTATTTATTTATTTATTTATTTATTTATTTATTTATTTATTTATTTATTTATTTATTTATTTATTTATTTATTTATTTATTTATTTATTTATTTATTTATTTATTTATTTATTTATTTATTTATTTATTTATTTATTTCTACTGGCAGAGTTAAGCCCATAAGGCCTTCCTTCCCATTCAACCATTATGAGAACACATAGCAAATGTATAGCACTGATATCCAAAATAGTCTATCTAATACGAGATGTACATTGGCTTTAAAGTCTATCGCGGTCTTCCAAATTGCAGCGAGATTTCTATATCTTTATAGCAATGAGTCATTCTCTGGTTACAACACAAGAGAAAATGTCGCTATGTTCCATGCAATTTTCGATTGTCACCACTACATGTAGAGGAATTCCACCACAGTTGGGCACACTGCGTATTTGTGGGCGTGCGTAAAGAATGAATAATGAATTAACAAGCCGAAAGCTAGGCAATCAGTTTGTAACAGACTGCGAAGTAATGAGATTTGTTACATTGTTTATTCAATGCACAGGCCTATCTGTCAAAATAACTACTTTTACACGAGCTGTAGAGCATCGGCCTGGCAAAACCTGCCTTCTAAAGGGCATGAGTGTGAACCATATGAAAGTCATTCCGAAAAAAAAAATACAGAAAAGTGGTTTTGGGCATCGTGTGTCTGTTCTTCTCAAGCATTACGCAAATTTTGTTTATATACTAGCTATGAATAAATTATCTGGGGATGAAGAACATGACACAAAACAATGTTAGTACAAATTGAAGGGACTTCATTTCAATTAAAAACACTATGACGACTGATTCCAAACCAAATCTTGTTTTTATTGTGAACTGCATTTATATGACATAATAGGATAAAATGATAAATGAATTTCAAGATAAATCAATTTCATTAACACATTTCGTCGGCTAAAGCCTGCTGAAGTTGCTCTCGGGCGTGGGTTCGATTCCCGCTTGGGTTGATTACCTGGTTGGGTTTTTCCCGAAGTTTTCCCCGACCGTAAGGCAAATGTCAGGTAATCTATGGCGAATCCTCAGACTCATGTCGCCAAATATAATCTCCCTACCACCAATTCCATCGACGCTAAATAACCTAGTAGTTGATACAGCGTTGTTAAATAAACAAATAAAAATATCACATTTCCCCGACCACGGGGGTAAATCCATCTTCTTTCATTTTTTTTTAATATTTAATATGTTCAATATTGTTTAATGTATAACTGTAATAATAATTTTAATGTGTTTAATACAGAGTGATTTATGTAGAGCTGACACAATTCTCTCTTTCTTTATTTCAAAACGAATTTATTATGCCTCAAATGTAGAGTACCTTTGGGAGATTACTAACCTCTACAGCAAATGTTGAAAACTATTTATTTATTCGGCTGGAAATTCACTTAATGACCAGTTTTTAACGTCAAATTAAGCAGGAGTTTTGATTCCCTGTCATGAAATGCGCAGATGTTTATTCTTTATTCTGTATATTTATTGTCATATTCTTTTAGAGATCCAGTTGTTTCCAATCTGTTCACAAGTTCCAGTATTGCGTTTCTTTGGGTGGATTACGAACACTAAATTCTCTCTGGTATGCCCTTTGAGCAGCTGTAATTGAATTCGTAATCCAGTATTGCTTCACAAGGAAGAGCCGTTGATTGTTTATCATTTCCTCATGAATAAATTTCTAATTTTTAATTTTGAAAAAGATTCATCGAGAAAAAACCAAATGTTAGCGAAGCAAATCTTATCTGGCACACTAACCAAAGCTTGTGAAATGACTATACATTTTAAAATGTTGCACCCCGTTTTTGGATTATCATTTTTATGCTCCATGTTGTGTATAAATCTATGATTTCTGGGCATCTGTTCTGTGTAATCCATCTTTTGTATAGAATTAATAAAATACTCTTTTGGAACTAATTATTTTTTAATTGAGTACTTAATTTTCTTCACCTTACATTTCTTGAAACCATTTGTTTTTTTTTTCAGGACACAAGAGCCAAAAAGAGTTTTCAAAGTTGTGTATCACACAATTTTTCAATGACAGACGTGAAGTTGCAGAAATAATAATAATAATACAAATGTGTTTTATTATCATAATCCACTGTGTAATAGTAACATTACTAAGCAATTTACAAATGAAATCTTTAAAGAGGCGTCTAGAAATGAACTTGAGGATTTTAAGGAGCAAAATTATTTTTTGTAAGTTAATTTATTATTTCAGTTTTAGCCTATTTGTATTATCCATTTCCTTACTAATTTCAAAAGAT